>NW_027419250.1:0-167338 GCF_009905375.1 Apium graveolens
ATCAGAGTATAGACTTGATGTTTTGTTTTATTATCTTGTTTTCTTACTTGTAATCTTGGTGATATATAAACCAAGAAGTAGCAAATAGAACAACAACAAGACTAAGAACATTTTCTCAGAGAAACATTTGTAAGCTGAATTCTTAGCATTTCTCTGTAAACTTAGTTGTTCATATTTGTAAGCAGCTGTGAACTAATTTAGCTACACAGAGTTCTCTTGATATAATATATATCTCTGGTGGATACATTAAATCCACTAGAAAGTTTTTAAAGACTTGTGTTTTTAATTACTTATGTTTTGATTCATTCTAAGTTATTATTCCGCACTCTGCAAATTAATTCACACAAATATATTCTAAGTTAGAACACTTTTAAACCGAGAAAAAGTTTCAAGAATTTCATTCAACCCCCCTTCTGTAATTCTTGTTGCATTGTTAGGGACTAACAATTGGTATCAGAGCAAGCTCTTGATAAACAAAGAGTTTAAAGATCACAACAAAACAGCATGATGAACAAGAAGGATGTTGGAGTCAAGATTCCTTTTCTGGACAAAGACAACTACCATCACTAGAAGGTAAAGATGCATCTTCATTTACTATCTCAAGATGAGGCCTATATAGACTGCATAGAGAGAGGCCCTCATATACCAATGAGAGCTGCAACTGAAAATGAACCATCTGTCCCCAAGCCAAGGCATGAATGGTCTGATCCTGATATTGAACAAGTCAGGAAGGATGAGAAGGTCATGACTATTCCGTTCAATGGAGTTGATGGTGACATGTTTGACAATATCATCAATTGCAAACTGCTAAGGAAGTGTGGGATACTATACAGATTATCTGTGATGACACTGAACAAGTTAGAGAAAACAAGATGCAACTGCTAATTCAGGAATATGAGCACTTTCATAGTGAAGACAGTGAGTCTCTCACTGACATTTTTAGTAGATTTCAAAAACTACTAAATGCTCTGAAGTTGCGTGGAAGGGTCTATCAGACAAAAGACTCCAATCTTAAGTTCCTTAGATCTCTTTCAAAGGAATGGAAACCTAAGACAGTCTCATTGAGAAACTCTCAAGATTACAAGGAGTTTACTTTGGAGAGACTATATGGCATCCTGAAAACTTATAAGCTTGAAATAGAGCAAGATGAGAGGATGGAGAGAGGAAAGAAGAAAGAATGATCTATTACACTAGTTGCTGAGTTAGAGAAAGAGAAGGAGATGAAGATGTAAGCTGTTGAATCAACTTCAAAGGTTTGTGAAAACAAGGGCAAGGGGCTGGTAGCAGAAAATGAAGGTTCTTTGAGCCAAGATGACATGGAAGATATTGATGAACATCTAGCATTTCTTTCCAGAAGATTTTCCAAGCTCAAGTTCAAGAAGAACTTTGGAGCAGCTAAGCCAAATAGAAACATGGTGGATAAATCACAATTCAAATGTTTCAAATATGGCTTGGCAGGGCACTTTGTCAGTGAGTGTAGAAAGTCAGATTCCAACAAAGAAAAAGTTTGATCCTGTGGATTATAAACAGAAATATTTTGAGTTGCTCAAACAAAAGGAAAGGGCTTTATTACACGAAAATGACGGCAGCAGATGGTCTGGATGAGGATGAGGATGTCAGCTATGTCAATCTAGCCCTAATGGCCAAGTCTGATGAAACAGAGACAAGTTCTTCAAGTAATCAGGTAATCACCACTAACCTTGCACATTTATCTAAAACTGAGTGTAATGATGCAATAAATGACATGTCTATTTAATTATATCATTTGCGTGTTACACTTAAGTCTCTTACTAAGGAAAATGCTAAAATCAAAAAATAATTTGTTTTAAGTGAGAGGAATAGTGTACTAGAGTCTCAGTTCATTGAATTTGAAAAATTGAGAATTGTGTGTAAAAGTGCTAAGGATGAATTAACTGAGTCCGTGAAGAAAGAAGAGATCTTGAAAAAGCAGCTTGAACGAGAACATGAGGTGATTAAGGCATGGAAAACATCTAGAGATGTTCATGCTCAAATCACCAAAGTTCAAGGTATTGAGTCCTTTTGTGTTGCAGCCTGGAAGAAGAATAAGGAGAAGCTAGAATCCAATTTGGTTGAAGGATTGCTAACATATGTAGACTCGACGGATGATGAGGGTCATCCGTCAGATAACAAAAGGGTTATCTGTCAAGTGATATAAATCCTCATCCGTCGACTGTGAGCAAGCCTGTGAGTAAAGCCAAACTATTAAGTTAAATGAGATATATGGATCAGTTTCCAAGAATTTTGTTCCAGGAGAAACCAGTCAAGTGAAGAAGGAGAAAAAACTAATGTTGGTCATATGACAATCAAGCAGTTGAATGACAGACTGGAGAAAATTGAGGTTAAAACAAATGCTAAAAAAAAAAATAGAGATGGTAAAGTAGGAATTAACAAGCATAACAACTACACACCTGATAAATATGCTCCCAGAAAAATCTGTGTCAAGTGTGGTAGTGTAAATCACTTGTCTGTTAATTGCAAATCTGCCATGCCTACTTCCATATCTGTGCCACCTCATTTTCCCAAGATGAATGCCATGTCTTCTATGCCTATGAATGCTATGTTGCACAGAATATGAATGCACAATTTGCTAATATGCCATTTGCACCTAATCCTTATTATGCTGATATGCCACAAATGCCATTTAGCATGCCTTACTGGAATAACATGTTTACTAATAGCATGCCATTCTCTGTAATCAAAATATGCATGATAATTCTGCTGTAATGAATGGTTTCAAAGGTCCAACTCAAATGACTAAGGATGAATTTGATATTCCCAAGTCAAATGAGATCAAACCTAAGAAACAGAAAAAGAAAGCTAACAAGGCAGGACCCAAGGAAACTTGGGTACCAAAATCAAATTGATTTGATTTTGATGTGTGCAGGGAAACAGAAATAATCTATGGTACTTGGATAATGGTTGTTCAAGACACATGACTGTGATTCTACCCTGCTCACAGAGTTCAAGGAGAGAGCTGGCCCAAGTATTACTTTTAGAGATGACAACAAGGGTTATACTGTGGGATATGGCTTGATTTAAAAGACAATACCATCATTGAATAGGTTACCTTAGTGGATGGTCTCAAGCATAATTTGTTGAGTATCAGCCAACTTTGTGATAAAGACAATTTAGTAACCTTCAACTCAGAAGCCTGTGTTGTGACAAATAAAAGAAGCAATAAAGTGGTTCTCATTAGAGTGAGAAAAGGAAATGTGTACCTAGCTGACTTCAACTCATCAAATGCAAAATCTATTACTTGTCTTCTCAGTAAAGCAAGTCAGGATGAAATTTGGTTATGGCACAAGAAGCTATCCCATTTAAACTTCAAGACCATGAATGAACTTGTAAAGAAAGAACTGGTTAGAGGCATTCCTCAAGTGGAGTTTTCTAAGGATGGACTGTGTGATGCTTTCCAGAAGGGAAAGAAAATTAAAGCATCATTTAGAAAGAAACTTGATTCATCAATTGAAGAACCTTTGTAATTGCTACACATGGATTTGTTTGGACCAGTCAATGTGTTGTCCATTTCAAGGAAAAGATTTTGCTTAATAATTATTGATGATTTCTCAAAGTTCTCTTGGACATATTTCCTAAAGTCTAAAGATGAGGCTAGTAAAATCATTATCAATCACATAAGGCAAGTCAATAATCATCCTGATTTCAAAGTTAGAAGAATCAGGAGTGACAATGGAACTGAGTTCAAGAATTCTACTATGAGAGCATTCTGTGAACAAAATGGGATTATGCATGAGTTTTCAGCAGCAAGAACTCCACAACAAAATGGAGTAGTAGAAAGAAAAACAAATCACTTATTGAAGTTGCAAGGATAATGCTTGAAGAGTCTAAGTTACCAACATACTTCTGGGCTGAAGCTGTAAATACTGCATGCTACACTCAGAATATTTCTCTGGTTAATCAGGCAAAATACATGACCCCTATCAATTGTTCAAGAACAAGAAGCCAACTTTAAATTTCCTTCATGTCTTTGGTTGTAAATGTTATATCTTGAGAAATCAAACTGATCAGAATGGGAAGTTTGATGCTAAAGCAGATGAAGAATTTTTGTTGGATATGTTGTTGGTAAAGCATACAGAGTCTACAATCTGAGAACCAACATTGTCGTGGAATCAATACATGTTGTGTTTGATGATAAAAAGATTGAGGGACTACAAGATGGAGATTACCATGAGAGTCTCAAATTTGACAATGTGGAGATGGTTAGTGATGACAGTGATGATGAAAGTGATCAAGAAACTACTACTAAGGATAGTGTAGGAAAATCTACCTCCAATGAAGCTGTTAACTCAACATCCGTCGAGTTACAAAATGCATCATCTGTCGGTAGACAACCTGTATCATCCATCGAGAGACAACCAACCTCATCCGTCGGTACTCAAAATTCACCATCCGTCGGGTTATCACAAAGAGGTGAAAGTAAGAATAGATCACTTTCAGAAAATTCCCCTCTCTCAAATCAAAGATCCATAAACTCAGGGGGAGTTTCAAATAATCAAAACTCAATCACACATCAAGACAACAATGAGGCCTCTTCATCTAGAGATAATCTACCTCAACAAAGAAAATGGACAAAGGATCATCCTTTTGAGCTTATCATATGTGATGTATCTTCTAGAGTTCAAACAAGGAGAGCAACTCAAGAAAAATGTCTATACAACAACTTTCTTTCTAAGGAAGAACCAAAGAAGGTAGAAGAAGTTTTGTTGAATCCTGATTGGATTTTAGCTATGCAGGAAGAGCTAAACCAATTTGAGAGGAATAAGGTATAGAAGCTGGTACCCAAGCCTAAAGGAAAGAATCCAATAGACACCAAATGGGTATTCAGAAATAAGATGGATAAAAATGGCATAGTGGTCAGGAACAAAGCTAGATTGGTTGCTAAGGGCTATTGTCAACAAGAAGGAATAGATTTTGATGAAAAATTTGCTCATGTTACAAGACTTGAAGCCATCAGAATTTTCTTAGCCTATGCAGCCCATGCCAATTTTAAGGTCTATCAAATGGATGTCAGGAGTGCCTTTCTAAACGGAGATTTGGAGGTGGAAGTCTATGTCAGTCAGCCTTCTGGTTTTGAAAACTCAAATTTCCCAGATTATGTCTACTATCTATTGAAAGCACTCTATGGACTGAAGCAAGCACCTAGAGCCAGGTATGACACTTTATCAAAGTTCCTTTTGGAAAATCACTTCACAAGAGGTACTGTAGATAAAACTTTATTCTTTAGAAATGTTAATGGCTCTAGTATACTTGTTCAAATTTATGTAGATGACATTATTTTTGGCTCTACAGATGAAAAAGTTTGCTAAATTGATGCAAAGTAAGTATGAAATGAGTATGATGGGAGAACTAACTTACTTTCTTGGTCTGCAAGTTAAGCAAGTTAGTGATGAAATATTCATTAGTCAAACTAAATACATTAATGATCTTTTAATGAAGTTTGATCTAATGGATTGCACATCTGCAAAAAACTCCCATGGCCACTGCAACTAAGCTTGAATTAAACACTACTGAAAAGTATGTGGATATTTCAAGTTATAGGGGCATGGTTGACTCACTTCTGTACTTAACAGCTAGTAGGCCAGATATAATGTTTGCTACATATTTATGTGCTAGATTTTAGGCTGTCCTAGAGAATCTCACTTAGTAGCTATTAAGAGAATTTTCAGATATTTCAAGGCAACACCAAAACTTGGCATTTGGTACCCTAGAGATTCCGGTTTTGATCCAACTGGTTATTCAGATGCAGATTATGAAGGTTGTAGAATTGATAAAAAAGTACAACAGGAACCTGTCAATTTCTAGGAAACAAGCTTGCATCCTGGTTCAGTAAAAGCAGAATTCGGTTTTTACATGTACAGCTGAAGCTGAATATATTGCTGCTGGCAGTTGCTGTGCACATATTTTATGGATGAAAAACCAATTTCTAGACTATGGTCTGCAAGTAGAAAGAATTCCCATTTTCAGTGATAACACAAGTGCAATTGCCATCACTGAAAATCCAGTACAGCATTCAAGGACAAAACACATAGACATCAAGTACCACTTCATAAGGGAACATGTAATGAATGGTACCGTGGAACTATATTTTGTTCCAAGTGAAAAGCAGCTTGCAGATATATTTACCAAGCCACTGGATGAATCCACCTTTTCAAGGTTGGTAAGTGAGTTAGGTATGCTAAATTATTCTTAAAATTTTTACAAATGTTTTGCAAGTTCTAATGCAGGCAGAAATTTAATTGATTTTTCAGTTTTGGATAAAATTTTGGCTAAGTCAAAATTTGCATCCCGACGGATGATCATTATCCATCGAGTTTGATCATCTGTCGGTATACAATTATCAAATAAAAAACAATTACTTTTCTGGAATATTTATGACTCGACGGATAACTGATTTATCTTCATCCGTCAAATTGTCTTATTCTTAGCCGTTGATTCTCTGAACATTATCCATCGAGTATACTTACAGTTTGTAAGCATAGCACGACGGATAATTGAAGGAATTTTACAGTTTATTTTTAAACGGCTATTTTGGGCAATTCTTATTGGTTACTTTATTTTACTTTATTATTTTTGAGATAGTATAAAACCTTTATTCATTTCCATTACTTTTCTTTTATCATTCTCAAATCATCTGCTCTAAATTCTCTCTTTCCCTAAAGCAACTACCATCTCTATCTCTGTAATTTTCACTCTCTAACAATGGCACCAGTAGTCAAGATCATGTCACAAACTGGATACATCTATGAGGAAAATAACTTCACGGCTCTAGTAAACAAAGGGATTCAACATTCAAGTGACTACCACAAAATGATGGATTTTGTGAAGAACTGCAAACTCAGCTATGTAATGCTAGAATCACCCACCATCTTCTGTAAGGTTGTTGAAGAGATATGGACGACTGCTACATACAACTCTACTGATAAGATCATCACACTCACTATTAAAGGTAATGAATTCTGTATCAATAGTGATGGTATTAAAGCATGTTGCAAAATTCCTGATAATACTGTGACTTCACCACACACAGATACTGATATTGTTAATATGCTTAATTCCATGAACTATGCACTCTCTACTTCTAAGTTAAGTGATATTAGTAGGTTGGGTCTTAGGAAAGAATTGAGTGTTATGTGTGATGTAGTTACCAAGGTCTTTTATGGTAAAATCAGTAATTTTGATTCTGTCATGCTTAACATGCTTTACATGCTAATTACAGATAAGTTCTTTAATTTTAGTGATCTTGTTTTGTTTGAGTTGGGGTTTAAATTAGGGGAGTTAAACAAGAGGGGTAAAAATGTTTACTATGCTAGATTTTTCATGATGCTAGCTAACCACCTCTCTGAGGAAATTGTGCTTGAGAACCCAAACAACAAATTAGATTGTTGGGTTCAAGAGAGAAGAATTATTGCAGATTTAAACAGGGCAAACCATCACAAGGAGGTGCCACTCTTCTATTTTCCTGTAATGGAAGCACCTCAGATAAGTGAGCTAAGTTCATCTGTCCCTACTCTTCCAATTTCACAGATTTATTTGAATTCTAGTATCTTTTGATAAAACAACAGTGTGAGTAGCAATGGAGGCTTCAGTATCCTCTAATTGCTGATCTGGTTCTAGGTTCTGATCAACAGCCATATCCTGATACTCACCTATATTCTGATCATCAGCATCTGGATGCAGAGAAGGTGTAGTAGATAATTCGGGAGTTTGAGCAGCATCAGTGACATGTATTATTGATGGATTAGTTGCTGTTGGAGCCTCTAAGAGAATTACTTCAGGCACAACTAAGGTCTGAATATCAATATCAGCACTTGTGCCTGTATTAACAGGAGATACATATTTTCGAACAGGAGACACAGATGGTGTATTGGCCTTTTCAGGAACAGCTTCCTGAGATGGAGAAGTAGTGACTTTAGCAGATTCCTGTTCTTGTGAGATCAGAGATTCCTGATCTCCTTCCTTAGCTGCTGCTTCTTCATCATCTGAAACTGGCCTTTTTGCCCTCTGTTTCTTGTATCTCTTTGTAGATATGGATTCCTTGGGAGTTTCAGGTACAGTCATTCTTCTAAGCCTCTTGAGAAGCCTAGAGCCCCCAATTCCAGAATCCTTCTGAGAAGTCACTTTCTCAGCTTCTTTGACAACAGGTTCTGATGTAGAAACATGTTCCTCATTGTCTGACTCATCTCTCAAAGCAATCCTCCTTCTCTTTGAGGTGTTTGAGGAACAGTCTTTTTCTTCTTAGACTTAGAAGATGAAGACTTCACAGTAGGTGCTGAGGATGAGGGTTGAACTGTCTGTGAAGTGGAGAGATAGGATTTGATATATTGCCTGAGGGTTGGTTGAGTAGTATGAGTGGTATGTGCTGATGGTTGTTGTGGTGTTTGGGAGGTGGTTGTTGGTTTGACATCAGGATAAACAGATCTATAGGAATCAGGATCAGCATTTACTAAGATCTGTTTTACAGACTGAGGAATCTGTAAAGGTCTAACCACTGATTTCTTAGTGTCAGCATTTACCAGGTCATTAAAGTAACATTTTGCAACTTTGAAAGGTGAAGTTGAGGTACTGGTTAGTTGAGGTTCATCAGTACAAAAAGTATATATAAGTTGACAGAATCTAGCAAAGTAGACAACATTCCTATCCTCTGTCATCCTATCCCCAATAAAACCTATTATAGCCGTTGCAAAATCAAAATAAGTTTGGTTTATAATGGCATACCCGATGTGCTGACTCATTATGGGGATGACATCAAAATTCGAACACTTGTTCCCAAAAGCTTTAGTGATGCAGTCGAAGAAGAAACTACATTCCCTTCTGATATGAGCCCGTTTCAACTGCCCAAGCTTTGCCAAACTCTGTTCATACCCCAAACTGGCCATTAACTCCTGAAGAGCCGATTCCTCTGGAATTGAAAAAGTACATCCTTCTGGGAGATGTAGAGCCTTGCGTATTGTACCAGGAGTGACGGCATATGGAGAATCACCCACTTCGAAAACAATACTAGGAGTACCATTTTGACCACCATTATCAAAGTTTCCAGTCCTCCAAAGTGTCAGAACTTGTTGGCTTGAGAATACTGAAGGTTGGGTCAATGCATACCCGATTTCACTGTGTGCAAGAAGATCTTGCACAAAATGCAATTCAGACGGAGCTTCAACATTATCAAGAATTGCAGCATAGTTGTTTGGAACAAATTTAGCTCCATCAATGATTAAATCCTTAGGTGCCATGAAATTAAGCGAGATGTATAAGTGCCTGTTAGGTGTTTGATAGAATGTCTATATGAAAAACCAACGTTAGAAGAAGAAAGAGAGTAAAAACAAATAGAGAGAAAAAGTGTGAAAGGAAATAAAAGATTAAAAAATCCTCTCTCTATCTTACTTATACTTTTGAAAAAAAATGTAACCGTTGGACACCTGTCAGACATGCAGTAAAAACGAACGGTTAATGGGCACGAGAAAACAGTAATCATTACTTACCCACTTGCAGTTTTTCAAGGAAAAATCGTTCCACTTACCAAGTTATTCCATTAATCAAGGTAAAACAGTTTTAATTCAAAATTGAAACTGTTCCCACTTATTTAATTATTTTTCACTGCAACATCAATATTCTGAAAAAAAATTTGAGTGAAAATGACCATAATAAATCAGACAAGCAAGTACTGATAAAATAAAATCAGAACTTAAATTAAAACAGAAATTATATGGTCATCAGAATATGAATATGTATCAGGATTTATCAATGCATTACAAAATATCTTAGAGACAAGATCTTGAACAAAAATAAATTTCATTAAGATATAAAGAGAATACATTCATAAAATTTAAATTACATCAGAACTTGTACAAGATTTCCCTAAGCTGCTAAACCTAACGTCAACAGCCTTTGTCCTAGCTCAAGAAGCAGGGCAAGGCTGATGATGAAGAGAAACAGGAAGAAGAAAATAAATCATTTCTTCTTCCTACTCTCGACAAACAGAATAACGAGTCGTATGATTCGCTCTTGCTGGCGGAGAGCTTCCAGCCTTTCCTCCTCCAATCGCTCCAGATGGCGATGGTAGTCCATGTAGAAGAACAGGAGGTGGGTGAGTACCTCCTGGGGAACGGAGTCCCATATCTCATCAGGAATGGCAGTAACGTGCCATTCCTGCTGCCAATCGGCACAGCTCAGCTCCATATTGAATGTTTCGTAGTTCAAAAATATATTGTAATTGACCATGGTGTTTTTGATATAAAGATTATGAAAGTGAGTTTGTGAGAAAAGATTTGATGGGAAGGCGGATGTGAAGTGGTTGCTTATATAGGCAAGAGAATGCCAGGAGACGCAAAGAAATTTAATGCTGACAGGTAGAATTAATTCTACCTCGTCTTCCCAGACTTGGAAAAAGAAAAACATTCTTTGGAAGGGAAGACATGGTTTAATACGTACAATAAACAAGTAAAAGTTGACTGCTCATGTACGAGTACCACTATCCCTAAATATAGTGACTGTTAATCTTCCACTTCAACATATTCAGGTTTGAACCGAGACTGTTTCCAAATTTTATCCACAAATAAGTCAAGGAAAGAATCAGACGTTAATATCAGAACTTAGACTTATATCAGAACTTAACGATCATCAGAACATAATTTCTTAACTCAAAAAATGAATGCCTATCTTAGTAAGTCCGCACACAAATTCTGATTTATATTCTTCAGAACATAATCATCAGAACATGCAATCAGAACTTGTCCTCAGAATTTATGCAATGTGACACAATGACTGTTCATCTAAAACAACATAGATCACCACAGTGATTTTCATCATTCATATGGAGTGTTTAGTGTGTGCATTAAGCTAAATATCAGACAAAAGAGTAAAGTCTGATTCACTTCAGTACATCTTAGAAATAAGGCATAACTAAAACTTTGCTAAAGAGCTGTCACTATTCTGAAACCTACTGTTGAATGAGTTCATGCTTGAGTCCATCTCAACTATTTTGTGCTAATTTTGTGCATATTTTAAATTCCATTTTACAGTGGCTTCTCAGTGTAAGTGAGTCACGACTGCGTATCAGAATTTAAGCTATTATCAGAGTATTTCTCCAGTAATCATAGAGTATGAAAAGTCACCAAGAAAATATTTTGCTTTTCTAATTCATATTTACTTAATACCAGCCATGCACTTGGGTCGTCCCTTCCACATTTTTTACTCTAGATCTCAAAGGAGTACCTGAATTTTAATCCTTGATTCTTTTGCTTTTTCTTTTGATAAGTGAGGTTTATCGGCACTTAGTACATTCAACAGATTTACTAGCATCAAAACTTAACAGATGAGAAGCAATATTCTAGTTTTTGACTTAGTAATAAGATAGACCAAGTAAACTCAACTAAGCTCAATTATCGGAATATGCTTGTGTCAATGGATTTCCACAGAAATAATTACTTCTTACATGGGATCCCTTGTTTATTGAAGACTACTAGGTCAACATCTAGCACAGTTATCCTCATAGGATTGAATAGTTACTTAAACAGACATATCACTATCAGAGTTTAGAAACATATATCAGACAACAGTCAGTACTTAAACACATTTTTCAATTAAGCACAGAATACACAAAGAGATTAAATTCTGTAAATACTGATTATAAAGTCTGATGCATCAGAACAAAACTAAGCAGATTTAGAGAAAGAACCTGATACCATTCCAAGTTCATTTACCAATCTTGTAAAATTAGCTTCACACAATGGTTTTGTGAAAATATCTGCTAGTTGTTGATCTGTTGGAACAAAGTGCAATTCCACTGTACCTTTATCCACATGTTCCCTGATGAAGTGGTACCTGATGCTGATGTGCTTTGTTATAGAGTGTTGAACTGGATTACCTGTCATAGCAATAGCACTTTGATTATCACAGTAAATAGGGATTTTGAAATATGTTAACCCATAATCCAGTAACTGATTCTTCATCCAAAGAATCCGTGCACAGCAGCTTCCTGCAGCAATATATTCTGCTTCTGCAGTTGATGTGGAAATTGACTTTTGTTTCTTGCTAAACCAAGAAACCAATCTGCCTCCAAGAAGTGGCAGCTTCCACTTGTGCTTTTCCTGTCAATTTTGCAACCTGCAAAATCTGCATCTGAGTAACCTATTAGTTTAAAATCTGATTCTCTGGAATAACACAATCCCAGATCAGCTGTGCCTTTAAGATACTTGAAAATTCTTTTCACAACTGTTAAGTGAGGTTCTCTTGGATCTGCTTGAAATCTTGCACAAAGACAAGTAGCATACATGATATCAGGTCTACTAGCAGTTAGATAGAGTAGAGAGCCAATCATACCTCTGTAATCAGTAATATCTACTGATTTACCAGTATCCTTATCCAGTTTTGTTGCAGTGGCCATGGGAGTGGATGCACTTGAACAATCTTGCATTCCAAATTTTTTCAGCAAGTTTCTGGTGTACTTAGTTTGACAAATAAAAGTGCCTTCTTCATTCTGCTTGACTTGAAGACCCAGAAAATAGCTAAGTTCCCCCATCATACTCATCTGATACCTTGACTGCATCAGTTTGGCAAACTTCTTGCAAAGTCTGTCATTTGTAGACCCAAAAATGATATCATCAACATAAATCTGGACCAGAAGTAAGTCCTTTCCATGGTTGAGGTAGAACAATATTTGTCTATAGTTCCTCTGTTAAATCCACTTTCCAGAAGAAACTGAGCTAAAGTCTCATACCATGCTCTAGGAGCTTGCTTGAGTCCATAAAGTGCTTTATCAAGCCTGTAGACATAATCTGGATGTTTGGAATCTACAAAGCCTGGAGGTTGTTCAACATATACTTCCTCCTCCAATTCTCCATTGAGAAAAGCACTTTTCACATCCATTTGAAAGACAGTAAACTTTTTGTGAGCAGCATAAGCCAAAAATATCCTTATGGCTTCTAACCTAGCAACTGGTGCAAATGTTTCATCATAATCAATTCCCTCATGTTGAGAATATCCTTTTGCAACCAGCCTTGCCTTATTCCTTGTAATTATGCCATCACTGTCAGTTTTGTTTCTGAATACCCACTTTGTACCAACAACAGATCTATTCTTTGGTCTTGGCACTAGGGTCCAGACTTTGTTTCTTTCAAATTCATTTATCTCTTCCTGCATTTCTTGCACCCAATCAGCATCTTGAAGAGCTTCTTCCACTTTCTTTCGCTCAGTCTGAGAGAGAAAAGAATTGTAAAGACATTCGTTTGAAGTACCTGTTCTAGTTCTGACACCTGCATCAGGATTTTCAATTATCAAATCAGGTGTATGTGATTTAGTCCATTCCTTGCAGATGGAAGGTTTTCTCTAGAACTAGATGCTCCCCCATGATCCATGCTGTCTTCATTTTCATTTTTTGATGCTCCCCCTGAAACTATGCTCTATGAGTTGGATTCTTCAGAATTTAAATTTTCAGAACTATCAGAACTTGGCTTATCAGGACTTGACGGATCAGAACTTGAAGAGCTAGATGTATGTTCTGATGCTTCTTGAGATGTGGTATGTTCTTGAGTATGCTCCCCCTGCATAGGTGCATCTTCCTTTGGCGTAGTCACCACAGTTTCAATAACATCAGAGTTTAATCCATCAGAGTTTACAGTATCAGGACTTAGACTGTCAGGATTTTCAGTCTCAGAATTTGAGTCTTCATTTTCAAATCTCAGCTGATCATGGTCAATAAAATCTTCAAGACCAGTAATCTTCTTGTCATCAAAAGAGACATTGATAGATTCCATGACCACTCTTATTCTCAAATTATAGACTCTGAAGGCTTTTGTGGAAAGTGGATATCCAATAAAGATTCCTTCATCAGCTTTTAGATCAAATTTGGATAGCTGTTCAGGATGAGTCTTGAGAACAAAACACTTGCATCCAAATACATGAAAGTACTTCAGATTTGGCTTCTTTTTCTTCACCATCTCATATGGTGTTTTTCCTTGCTTGTTAATGAGTGTTGCATTTTGAGTAAAACAAGCAGTCTGCACAGCTTCAGCCCAGAAATAGGTTGGAAGCTTTGCTTCTTCAAGCATTGTACGTGCAGCTTCAATGAGAGTTCTATTCTTCCTTTCAACAACTCCATTTTGCTGTGGAGTTCCAGCAGCAGAAAATTCATGCATAATTTCATGGTTTTTACAGAACTCTTCCATTATCAAATTCTTGAACTCAGTGCCATTATCACTCCTTATGATTTTCACAGAATCTTTGACCAATTTATCCAGATGTTTGACATGATCAATCAAGATAGATGCAGTTTCACTTTTTGTGTGCAAGAAATACACCCATGTGTATCTGGTGAACTCATCCACTATGACCAACGCATATTTCTTCTTTGCAATAGACATGACATTCACTGGACCAAATAGATCAACATGTAGTAGATGATAAGGCTCAAGAATTGATGATTCAGTCTTGCTCTTAAATGAAGATTTTCTTTGTTTGGCCTTCTGACAAGAATCACAAAGGCCATCAGGAGCAAATACTGACTTTGGCAGTCCTCTCACAAGATCTTTCTTGACCAGCTCATTTATATTGTTGAAATTTAAATGAGAGAGTTTCTTGTGCCTATTCCAGCTTTCTTCAATTGATGCTCTACTCATCAGACAGATTGCAGAACCATCAATACTTGTTGAAAGCTTAGCTTCATAAATGTTACCACGCCTGTATCCTTTCAGAACAACTTTGCCTTTATATTTACTCATAACTTCACAGTGTTCTTCAAAGAAATCAACATGATAACCTCTGTCACAGATTTCACTTATACTCAGCAGATTGTGTTTAAGTCCTGAGACCAGAGCTACTTTTTTAATGATGACATTCCCAAGATTGATATTTCCATATCCCAATGTTTTTCCAATGTTGCCATCTCCATAAGAAACACTTGTGCCATCTTTCTCCACAAAGTCTGATAGCAGGGCCTTATTTCCAGTCATATGTCCTGAATATCCACTGTCCAAAACTAGAATATTTTTCCTGTTGCCCTGCAATCACAAAGACCACTAATGATTAGTTTTAAGGACCCAGACTTGCTTGGATCCTTTGGTCTTATCAAGTTTGTTAACATTTGCAGCGGATTTAGCATCAGAGTTTATGTTAACAATTTTCTTATCAGAACTTACACTATCAGACTTTGAATCAGAATTTACACTAGAAGGAACAATGGAAACTTTCTTCAAAGAAGGTTTTATTTGATAATAATCATAGTACAAACTATGATATTCCTTACAAGTATAAATGGAATGCCATAAACTACCACAATGAAAACAAGAATTTTGTGGTTTATATCTAACAGACTGACTCTTAACTCCTGACTTTGAAGGTAAGGAGTTTATGTTCTTATTCTTCCTGCAAAAAGAAGCCAGATGGTTAGAACTTCCACAGTTATGACACGTTTTCCTAGGAGCTTCAGGAACAGGCTTATAATTATTGCTTTTATTCACACCTTCCTTTCCATTCCTATTTTTCCTAGGTGATTTTACCTTGTTTGCATTCTTAACATCTTTCAGCTTATGCTTAAGCTGCTTCTTAGTCATTAAGCCTATGTTTACTTCAGCTGTCTTTTCCTGTTTTAGTTTGTCAGAAGTTAATTCCACTTTAACTTCTGATTTCTCATTATCAGACTTTACAGTTACAAACTTAACAGGTTTTAACTTTGGCTTTTGCTTAACAATAACATGCTTAATTTTTACAGTTCCTTTATCATTCTTATCCTCTCCATAACCTAAGCCCTCTTTCCAATTTTCACTACTTAGCAAATTTTGAGTTGTTCTGCCAGAGTTAGTCCAAGTCCTGATAATCTCTCTTTCCTTTTCTAACTCAGTTTTTAGAGATTCATTCATTTTTAGCACTTCATCCCTAACATAAAAAGCATCATCTCTATCCTTCTGAGTTTGATGGAACATAACTAACTCTTTTTCTAAGAAATCATTTCTTTTCTTAAAAGCAAGATTTTCAGAAGTTAATCTTTCACATGTTAAAGTTTGATCTCTATAACTAACAAACATGGTTTTAAGATATCTTCTCAACTCATTAATATCATCAGTATGAAAAGCATAAGTAGTCTGAGGTACCTTTGTTTCAGCAGCTTCAGAACTGCTCTCAGCACTTTCTTTATCAGCATTTGCCATCAAAGCATAGTTCTCCTCACTTTCAGAGTCTGAGGTGTTTGTCCAGCTTTTCTTCTTTGTGACAAGAGCCTTGCCTTTGTCACCCTTCACTTTCTTGCAATCAGGAGATATGTGGCCTTTCTCACCACAGTTATAGCATTTGACATTGGAATAATCTCCTCTATCAGACTTTCCTCCTCTGCCCTCAGATCTTCTAAAATTCTTCTTATCAGAACTTGTGCCTTTCCTGGAAAACTTCTTTCCCTTCCTGAACTTCCTGTATGCAATCTTTGTGATCCCTTTCACCATAAGAGCACACAGCTTCATCATCTCCTCATCAGCATCAGTCTCAGGCAAGCTTTCAGAATCTGAGTCATCATCACTTTCAGAACTTGATGACTCAGTATCAGACTTTGTGAAAAGAGCTTTACCCTTGTCTTTCCTTGAGGTAGCTGCCTTGGGGGATTCTTCTTCAGCCTTAAGAGCAACTGTCCTTGACTTTCCTCCTTTCCTCTTGCTTCTTTGTTCTATCTCAAGTTCATGAGTCTTGAGCATTCCATAAATTTCATCAAGAGTTGTTTCATCAAGATTGTAGTTGTCTCTTATTGTTGTTGCCTTCAAATCCCAGCATTCAGGAAGAGCTAACAGGAATTTAAGGTTTGAATCTTCAAGATCATACTCCTTATCAACCAATGACAAATCATTCAAGAGTTTGACAAATCTATCATATAAATCAGTCAATGACTCATTAGCCTTTGAGTCAAAGTGTTCATACTCTTGAGTGAGTATTGTCTTCCTGTTCTTCTTAATTGTATCAGTTCCCTGACACCTTATTTCCAGAGCATCCCATATCTCCTTAGCAGTCTTGCAGTTAATTACCCTGTTTGACATTACATTATCAATGGCACTATGCAGTAAGTGTCGTACCTTAGCATCCTTAGCAATTGATGCGATATCTTCAGCAGTATAATCACTCTTCTCCTTTGGTACTATCTTTGCTGCTTCACCTGTAACTGCAACAGCGAGCTTGGTTGGTTTGTGAGGCCCTTCCTTGATTCTATCAAGATATTCTGGATCTGTTGCTTCCAGGAACATGGTCATCCTCACCTTCCATATGGTATATTCAGATTGTCTCAGTATGGGAACTCTGATGGTCTCATACCGACTTTGAATTTGTGTCTTTGGTGGTTCTTCAGTTTTGGTAGGCTTAGTTGGAGTTTCTGTGGCAGACATGATTGTGTTTGGATCTTAAACTGTATGTGCGTTTACAGATCGGCTCTGATACCACTTGTTTGGTCACACACACTGTAGAGGGGGTGAATACAGTATAAAGTACTATCAAATCGAACTTTAATATCTCAAGTAACAGAAAACAAACTTTATTGAAATAATGAACTCTGTTACAGTATGGAACTGTTACCTCTCAGTGATGAATAATTATCACAAGAGCTGCTAGGGTTACAATGAATAATCTTCTCAAATATGATAACACTTATAGTGTAAACCCTATGTCTGTGTTTATATACTACACAGTTACAAGATAATCTCTAATTGATATGGAATATAATTCTGCTTCCTAAAATATATCAATCAGATATCTTTTCTTCCAAGTATTATATTCTTCATAGAATTCCTTCTTCATGCATATCTCTTCTTATGTTTATCTCGATCTTCTTTTCTTCAATCAGCTACTGTGCTTATCTGAACGTCCTTCAGCACTTAAGTTCTGATATCCATCTTCTGATGATTATCTCCTGATAATATAAGTACTGATATCCTTAAGTCCTGACTTCCAGTAAGTACTGATTTATCCTGTTTAAGTAAGATCTGAAAACTAAACATAAATCATATTAGCCATGACATTATCAAATATATCTAACAAAATATTTCTAGCAATAGTTCTATTATAATTATATAACAAGAAAAAAATAGATTAACAATTGAACCTCAAAAGGTATACCTGCCCTAACATCACAAGCTCCTTTGACCATTGAACAAAGCTACCCACTGCATTTCCTATGGTCTCATGTTCGTCACATGGCACAGGAAGTGGTGTTAGTTGATATTCAGCTAAAACTTCATCAACATATACTTTGACATTTTGGGATGCAATCGGGTTATTATGAATCATATTCCCCTGACTATTTGTTGGAAAAATAGTCCCTCTTGCCACAACAACTCTTCCTTTCTGTGTATGTATCACAAAAAGATGACAAAGCGTCGGAACCTGCATCATAAATTACAAAGAATGTATTGGAGGCACGTGTTCAGCAAAGTAAAAAGAAAAATTATACAAAAGTACCTGGAGATTTGACAAATGATCTTCCCGATCCACTAACTGAAAACTACTTCGAACAACTTCATTTTTCTGTGTACCAACATTATTGACAAAATTAATATTAGGGAGTGACATGCCCATCTGCTTCAACTGGTTAAAAATACCATCCAGTTTTGAATTCATAATTTCAATCATCCTGTCCTCGCACTCCTTCTAAACCTTTTTGGTGATTTCTTGTGTAATTGTAGCCAACTCATCGAATGAAACAACCCCACTATGTTTGTTTTTCCCTGATCCAAATACGTCTCGAATTTCTGCTCCTCCACCGACCCCTCTAACACGTCCTTCATGCTCCTTACAGCCAAGTGCACGCGGCAATACATCATCGTGGCCTTGTGGAGTCTATAACCCATCTGAAACTGCCCTATTTAACTCTTCCTGTTTTATAACATCAAAAGAAAAATATATTTTTATAGCTTCATTAATATTATGGGTAATGTGACTAGAAAATAAACAAGTAATTTACCATAATCTCATACCCCTCCTTTGTCTTTTCATTTGGGAAGTAGTAACCTCCATCTTCTTTAGGTTTAGTACGTGCTCTAACCCAATCATAACCACGCCTCGTACGTTCACTTGTTATAATTGATGGATCAACAGATTCAGAGTCATTCAAAGAAGTGATAGGGTCATCAACACACCACTTGCTAGTTTTTCCCGCATATCCACCAGGCCCAAGATAATGCACATGTTCATTATGTGATTGACTTACTTTCGCTTTATCACTTATCTCCTGAAAAAAGAATTGTTAGTCTAGGGGTTGCAACTTATAATTGAATTGGTATAATCTCTTAGATAACTGACTCTTTTTTTACCTTAAACTCTTCACTTTCACGCCTCTTATTGAATATTTTCCATATCTCCTCGCTAATATATTTATATTTTTCAAATGGATCCTTCCCTGTGCGCACATACTTCCTAGTCAACTTACCCTTGAATTCCCTCCAGCTCTTTCTAAGACATTCTTCTTACGCGACTCATCAAGTTTCCAACGATTCTGAAAATAATGAAATAATTACAAATTAATGAGAGTGTTCCATCCACTTATAGCATTTACATATTTACTTAAAATATAAACCAAAAGTTGGTGCTCTTTGTACAGTTCTGACTCTAGAGAGAATGATAATGTATTATGTACTAGATTACTGTTCAGTAAAACTTGAACACTGTTCTTGCATTTCCGTCTCTGTACAATGTAAGCTAATTAAATCAGACACTAATAAGAGATTATAATTTAATAAGATAATTTTTTATATAAAAATTTGAAGTCTACAAGGAATTTTGAAAGAAAAATAAAAAATATTAAAAAATAAAAATTATTAAATAACTTTACAGTAGGAAAAAATCTACATTAAAATTACTCTAATTATGCAACTAGATTGTAAAACTGATAATAACTTTACAGTTGTTAGATTGGTCTTTTCTAGGTTTTCTCTTACAGGTCTAATAAAAAGATGAATTCTTATATGCCAAAAAATAAAATAAAATTACCTTGATATCATCCCAAATTGCTTCTTTCAATCCTTGATTAACTACATCCCAGCTCTCGATATTAATATCAACTTGGAATTGAACTACCGTTCCTACGTAAATCCTAAATCTTTAAGCATATCCCCAATTGGGTCGCCATACTTATTGAACAAAATGCTAC
The DNA here is from genome assembly GCF_009905375.1 of Apium graveolens. Taxonomy (NCBI): domain Eukaryota; kingdom Viridiplantae; phylum Streptophyta; class Magnoliopsida; order Apiales; family Apiaceae; genus Apium; species Apium graveolens. The sequence continues at coordinate 20,144 of NW_027419250.1, forward strand.
ACTCGAAATCTCGGTTCAACATTCTTTTTTTTTAATTTTTTGCAAATTGTTGGACCTCTTGTCCGTTTCTTGGAAACTTCAGTAGAACCATGCTCTGTATTTTCTTTATCCATAGAAAATGTTGCAATATAAACAATTTTATGAATGAAAACTAAGAGAAACAGAGATATACTGGAACTCACTATTTTATTTCAAAGAGAACATAACATGTAAATAGAAAGAGCGTACAAAAGATAAGTTGGAAAATAGGAACTAATGCAACAGCTTTCCTAATAACAATATGCCACTACGGATTATTCCACTACTTCTCCTACAAACATGCTAATGCTGAATGACCAAGTCCCATGTATCAAACAGTGCTGCAAACCAGCAACACCAGCAACAAAATAAAACACCTTGGCAAATATAGTTTAGATTAATAATGCCAACAAACTCCCCCTTAATCTAAACTTGCACAGGCAGATCCTTCAAGCCAAGTAAGTCTCGCATTTTCTCGAACTTGAATGCTGCAAGAGATTTTGTCAACACGTCTGCTCTTTGCTTCTCTGAGCTAATATGCTTCACCAGAATATCTCCCTTCTCGACACATTCTCGAATGAAATGATAGCGTATATCTATATGCTTGCTCCTTCCGTGAAATACCGGATTCTTAGCTAGATCAATAGCCGACTTATTGTCTATATACAACACCACAGGGCCAAGACTCTCACCTGTGATTTTGGACAGCAAATTCTTCAACCATATTGCATGGCATGCTGCAGCTGTAGCAGCCATAAATTCAGCTTCACACGAACTAAGAGCAACACATTTCTGTTTTTGTGAAACCCAAGTTATCAGACTCTCATTCAGGTAAAACACCATGCCTCCAGTGCTCTTACGATCTACCAAGTTCCCAGCCAAATCACTGTCTGTATATCCTGTCAGAATGTTGTTACCACTTTTCTTTGTATATACAAGCCCGTAGTTCAAAGTTCCTCGCACATATCGAAGCACACGCTTTGCAGCATTTAGATGCATTGTAGTAGGCTTCTCCATGAACCTACTAATTATTCCAACGGAATAAGCAATGTCTGGCCTGGTGTGAACCAGGTAACGTAGACCACCAATCAAGCTTTTATAAAAAGTCGCATCTACCTCCTTTCCCCCTTCATCCTTAGTGATAACTTCTTTGGGATCCATGGGGTACCTGTTGGGTTACACTCTACTAATCCCGCCTTCTCCAGAATTCTCTTGGCATATGCCATCTGTCTTAACTCTATATGTCCCATGCTTTGCTTTACCTCAATACCTAAATAGTGAGACAATAAACCCAGGTTGCTCATGTCGAATTTTTGATTCATCTGCATTTTAAAATCTTCAATGACTGACATGAAACGGCGTGCTCGTGTGGACATTTAGTGAAACCAAGCTCCTCTAGGCATTTATTTAATTTCGAGTACCAGGCCCTGGGCGCCTGTCGAAGCCCGTACAGAGCCTTATGAAGCTTATACACCAAATGTTCTTCCCCCTTCTTAATGAACCCTTCTGGTTGAGACACGTACACCTTCTCTTCAATCTCACCATTTAAAAATGCCGTCTTTACGTCGAGGTGATGAACTTCCCAACTATGTTTAGCAGCAAGAGCGAGTAGTAGTCGCACTGTTTCCAATCGAGTCACTGGAGCAAAAATCTCTTCGAAATCAATTCCTTTCCTCTGTACATAACCTTTTGCAACAATTCGTGCCTTGTGTTTTACTATATTACCAGCTGTATCTTTCTTTAACTTGAACACCCACTTCAAATTTATTGCCTTTTGTCCAGGTGGCAACGTTGTCAAGCTCCAGGTTTTATTCTGTCCGACTGACTCCAGTTCATTCTTCATAGCTTGTTTCCACAGTCTATCCTTGGATGCCTGTGCATAATTTATTGGCTCATCTGCTGCTACGAAAAATAACTCATCATCCTCCAATTCTACGTGTTCAGCATCAGCATATATATCTGAGAGAGACCTGTATTTATGGGGTGCACTACTCGAGTCCGTTTCTGTATTTGACACTTGAGAATTTGTTGAAGATAAGGATTCTACTGATGCATCAGAACTCGAATCATACTCTGACTCTCTTGAGTTACCCACTTCATCACTCAACGTGTTGTCTTCACCTCCTGTTTCATTATCTCGAGATTCACCAGACCCCAGCCCAAACACTACGAAATTTCCTTCATCAGATTTTTCACTCTCAGAATCACATGCCCAAGCCCACGACCTTGTTTCCTCAAAAATCAAGTCCCTGCTTACGTGCACCCTTTTGTTAACTGGATCATAAACTCTATACGCCTTGGTTCCGGGTTCTTTCCCTAAGTGTACTACCACCTTGCTTCTGTCATCCAACTTCTGCAAATTAACATTAGGAATACGCATATGAGCTATACATCCAAACACACGTACATGTCCTATATACGGTTTTTCACCAGACCACGCCTCAAATGGAGTAATTCCTGACACTGCTCTAGTAGGCAAACGATTTAACAAATAAATGGCATGTCGGATAGCCTCACCCCAAAAATAACTTGGCATCTTCATTCCCTTAAGCAAGCTTCTTGCCATCTCGATCAGAGTTCTGTTACGTCGCTCAACCACTCCATTTTGTTGGGGTGAATATGGTGCCGTGAAGTGCCTGTTTATTCCATTATCTTCACAATAATTCAAGAATTCCTTGGGGCAAAATTCACCTCCTCGGTCCGTTCTAAAAGTCTTGATTTTTCTCTCCTTACCATCTTCAACTAAGGCCTTAAAGCGTTTGAATGCTTCAAATGCCTCATTCTTTGCCTTTAACAAATAAGCCCACATCACACGACTATAATCATCAACCAATAAAAATACGTACCTATTTCCAGCTGTTGTTGAAGGCGTGATTGGCCCACACAAGTTACCATGCACCAATTCTAACTCCTTGCTTGCACTGTATTTGCTTTGTTGAGGAAATGATTTTCTGATTTGTTTCGACATTAAACACCCAGTACATACCCCCTTCAAATGTTGTAACTTTGGCAGCCCGTGCACCATCTGTCTCTTTCCCATCTCTTGCATTGCATTAGCATTTACATGACCGAGTCTTGAGTGCCATAGCCATTCTTGGCCTTGAATTCCTTCCGAGAGTAAACAACCTGCATCTCCAGTATTAATTATAATCTTATATAATCGATTCAAGGACCTTTTTACCTTCATGAACAGAATGTCTTGCCTGTCTCTAACCCACAGAAAATCTCCATTCATTGATATCTTATATCCTTCCTCAGCCATTTGTCCTAAGCTGATGATGTTACTACAAAGTGCCGGTATGTAGTATACATCGTGAAGAATCCTCTCGTCCCCAGTCTTGCACTGTATTGCTATCGATCCCTTTCCTTTTATCTGAACCAACGAGCCATCACCAAATTTCACCTGCCCTTTTATCTCTTCATTCAATTCCTTAAATTTTGATTTTTGTCCGGTCATGTGATTGCTAGCTCCGTTATCTAAATACCAAAGGTTTGACACTACCTCACCAGCTCCTTTGTTAATTTTCAGACTCACCTTCTCCTCATTTATCAGCATCACATTCTTTTCTCCTTCGTCACATTCTGTCAGAAGAAGGGCTGGTTCATCGTCTGGCACTTGCACCATGTTAGCTTCTTCCCTTTGCTCCTTGTCGCGTTTTGGCTTTTTACAATCTGCAGCAAAATGGCCATACCCAAGGCAATTCCAACATCTAACCTTACTTTTATCACGATTTCCTCGGAATGTCTCCTTTCCCCTGAATCTCTGTGAGCTATCTTCACCTCTATTGGACCGTTTAATCCAGTCCTCCCTTGTAAGCAGCAATTTACTCTCCTCCTTATCCTTCTTCCTCCATTCTTCCTCCGTGAGTAGCAACTGATTAGTGCCCCCACTCGCATCAGGTTATCCACGGAGCCTTTCCTCATGCGCCTTCAACGAACCTATTACTTCCTCAATGCTCATCTTCTCCAGATCGCCAAATTGCTCGATGGCGGAAGTAATTTGCAAGAATTTATGTGGCATTGCTCTCAATACCTTTTTAACAATATACGCCTCAGCCATTTCATCACCCAGGGTTCGTATGTTTGTTACTAGTCCACTTAATTTTAGGCAAAAATTGTCGGGAGATTCACCTTCCTTCATAATCATTGCTTCAAACTCTGATCTTAGAGTTTGAATTCTAGCCGTTTTCACCCGTTCTGCTCCCTGACAAAGCACCTTCACTGCTTCCCAGGCCTCCTTCGCGGTTTCTTTCTCCGCTATCGACAAAAGAATATCCTCAGGGATTCCCTGATAGATAACAACCAACGCCATCTTGTCTTTCTTTTCTTCAACAACAGCTTTCGGGTCCTTTGGTGACACTGCCACCCATATTCCATGTGCATCCATACACGCCTTCATCTTCAAGGCCCACACCGTGTAGTTCCCCCTTGTCAACATGGGATAATTTAATCCCACCGTGCTCTCCTTATTTTTCTCGGTCTCCATTGTTCTTGGTCTGGGCATACACTTGGGCATCCACCAGATGTGTGTAGCTCTGATACCAAGATGTTGCAATATAAACAATTTTATGAATGAAAACTAAGAGAAACAGAGATATGCTGGAACTCACTATTTTATTTCAAAGAGAACATAACATGTAAATAGAAAGAGCGTACAAAAGATAAGCTGGAAAATAGGAACTAATGCAACAGCTTTCCTAATAACAATATGCCACTACAGATTATTCCACTACTTCTCCTACAAACATGCTAATGCTGAATGACCAAGTCCCATGTATCAAACAGTGTTACAAACCAGCAACACCAGCAACAAAATAAAACACCTTGGCAAATATAGTTTAGATTAATAATGCCAACAGAAAACACCTAAAACATAAATATGTAGTGTAAGAAAGCTATATATGAGAAGCAGACATAGAGTCAGAGAAGGTTAGTTCTAATTTAAATTAACAAAACTAAGCCAGAGTTAGAGTTTATATCAATTTAGATAGGAATTTTGACTTTTTAATGTAATAACTCGGGCCTCAGATTTTAATATGCTTAAAGGAGTTTTCTTATATTTGTGAAACTTAATATATTCAAATTAGATTTTCTTGACAATTCTTTAATGTATGCCATATACGGTGACAAATATGAAGTATCACTTGATTTTCTTGAAATCAGGAGGATCAAGGTAGTATATTATGTTTAAAATTCAGAAAACCCTTGATTAACTAATGAAAACTTTAGTTTGCCTACAGGACACAATTTGCAAGTGATAAAACCCGTCACGTCTACCTTTTCTTCTTTGCATGTCACAAAAACTAAACTGGACTGTTTGATTGATAATTTTTTACCTAAACAGACTTGCAGATTAACGCTGTGTTTGGTTCAACGGAGGGGAGGGAAGGGGAGGAATTTTAATAGAGGGAAGGGGAGGGGAGGGAAATGATATAATATTAATTCTATTTGATTGAAGGAAGGGAGGGGAGGGGAGGGGAATTAACTCATTTTTATGTTTGGTACAGGAGGGGAAGGGAGGGGTTTATAATTAAAATTACATATAAGTCATTTAGGATATATGTAAGTGTTAAAAAAGTGTAAGGTCATTTTTGTCAATAAAATTTCTCCCCTCAAAAAAACCCCAAATCGGGAGGAAACAAAATAAGATATAAGGGATTTTGGGCCCTTCATTCCCCTCCCCTCCCCTCCCCTCTAAAAAATATGAACCAAACACATTTTTTATTGTAGGAACCCTCCCCTCCCCTCCCCTCTATTTTCTTCCAACCAAAAAGGCTAAATTTCAACAGGTAATATGGAGAGAGGGTTTATCAATTATTCTGGTTTGCAGTTTGACTTGATAAATCAGTACTACTTCCGCTTGTGAGTACATTTTGTCCTTTTTTTGTAATAACTTCGAAGTTACACACAATTAATTGCACTATTTAAACAGACATTAACTTGTATCAAGTAAAATTTCTTTTACTTTAAGTAACTAAGTAATTTAAAGCAACATTTTTTAAGGTAACTAATAACCCCACGAGGCAAGATCATCTGAAAAATTCTAGATTCTTTCACAAGAAACTGTGGTTGCTGGTCTGAGAAAACTAAATGCAGCTTATGCAATCCATATTCACACATATTATACTAACAACTGACTCTATCATACTTAAATAAATCAAATCAAGATACGTAGAGTATTATCAGCAAGCTTGTTGCGAGGAAACTATGTTACTCAAACTTGGGAAAAAAGTAATGCTGGGAAGTTTTAAAAACTGGAGCTTCACAGTGTAGACACTGTGATATTGTGCTTCAGAGATTTAAAGATCAATTTATAGGCAACCTCAGAACTAAAATAATTTCATGCAAAGAAACTTTAGACATTCACCTATAGTACCCACGACATGTGAGATTCCATACTACTTGCTTCAAATTCCCTCCGCAATTTACTATCTTAAAACTGGCAAGAGTTTGACAAACTACTACGGATTCTATCTCTTCGATTTATATGGTGACAAGGTCAGAAAAGGATGATTTTAGGCTAACAAAAACATGTTCACCCTGCTCTTATTTTCAAATTATCTATGCATGCTTATTAAAAATACACAAGCAAAAAGGAAAGAAATTTACAAAATAATATTAAACTATCAATTTTAGAAAGCATAATTGATTTTCCAAACACAGAATGAGATGATTCTACTTAACCACAAATCAGAATGCTTCATTTAATAAAATAAGACTAGAAAACTTGAACTGCATTCTTTACAAGCTATTATATAGGTTTTACGAGTGTCCATTCACCCATGCCTATAAGGTTCACTCTTATTATTATCTTTGACCTTATTAATTGATTAATGACAACAAAATCCTGATTAATTACAACAAAAAATGAAGCAAACTTATACTTTCTGCAGAATTGGCAAGGAAGTCCCCCTGGAACTTCCAAACAACCTTTTTTCATTTTATATATACTCAGGAACTGATTTGGTTTTTAAGTGTTAATTCTTTATATGCTATTTCACATATGCATGCATGCTCTATCTGCACTATCAGGTTTTGTCAATTTATCGTACTTAAACACAGACATAACACACAGAAAACAATCACTGGAGAAAATCACATTGTTAAATTAATTTGCCAGTGTTTTGCACATAAAAAATGGGTACCTCGGGACACCCAGCTACCAGCTGACTTCTGTTCTGCACATAAAAAATCACATTGTTAAATTACTTTGACAGAGGTACTTAAATTACTGGAGAAAATTACTTTGAAATTATAAGAGATAACAATCAGCTAACCAAAGATCTACACAAACACAATTTAGGCAGCCTCAGAACTAAAATAATTTCATGCAAAGAAATTGTAGACATTCACCTATAGTACCCACGACATGTGAGATTCCATACTACTTGCTTCAAATTTCCTCCACAATTTACTATCTTAAACATGGCAAGAGTTTGACAAACTACTAAGGATTCTATCTCTTCGATTTATATGGTGACAAGGTCAGAAAAGGATGATTTTAGGCTATCAAAAGCGTGCTCACCCTGCTCTTATTTTCAATTTATCTATGCAGGCTTATTAAAAATACACAAGCAAAAAGGAAAGAACTTTACAAAATAATACTAAACTATCCATTTTAGAAAGAAAAATTGATTTGCCAAACACAGAATGAGATGATTCTACTTAACCAAAAATCAGAATGCTTAATTTAATAAAATAACACTAGAAAACTTGAACTGCATTCTTTACAAGCTATGTATATAGGTTTAAGGTTTAATGAGTGTGCATTTTCCCATGCCTATAAGGTTCACTCTTATTATTATCTTTGACCTTATTAATTGATTAATGACAACAAAATCCTGATTAATTACAACAAAAAAGGAAGCAAACTTATACTTTCTGCAGAATTGGCAAGGAAGTCCCCCTGGAACTTCCAAACAACCCTTTTCCGTTTTATATATACTCAAGAACTGATTTGGTTTTTAAGTGTTAATTCTTTATGTGCTATTTCACATATGCATGCATGCTCTATCAGCACTATTAGGTTTTGTCAATTTATCATACTTAAACACATACATAACACACAGAAAACAATCACTGGAGAAAATCACATTGTTAATTGCCATTGTTCTACATTATCAATGACAATATTTCCAGAAACGATCTTGCCATATCCCATTGTGAATCCTTTGTTGTTGTCTCCAAAGGTCACCAAAGGGCCAGCCTTCTCCTCAAACTGTGATAGCAGGGCCTTATCACCTATCATATGTCTGGAACACCCACTGTCTATGATCCATATGACCTTCTTCATTTTTCCCTGCACACAATGAGTTTTAAGTGTGTTTAGCAACCCAAGTAGTGTTGGGTACTTTCTTCTTGTTAACTGATTTAGCAGAAGTAGAACGAGTTGTTTCAGATAAAATAGAATTCAATAACTGTTGTGCATTTTCCATATCTGTTATAGACCCATTTTTTGTTTCTTTAAGGTCTATTTTTAGTTTGTGGCAACTCTTCATCACTTTCAAGTTGCAAGGGATGCAATCAAATTGATTATACTCGTCCTCATCTTCAACATCATCAATTCCAAGTATGTGTCGCTTGCCTTGAAGAATAATGGACCACCTAGAATCATCGGGATCTCGAATATAGAAAACCTATTTAACTTGTATACCGAGTATAAAGGGATCATCTTCACGCCCAAACCGATTAAGTCTACCAAAGTGAAGCCCGACTCATCCACTTGAACACCACGCCTAATATCGAACCATTTACATTTGAAGAGAGCAATTTTAAAATCCTTGTAGTGAAGCTCCCAAATTTCTTCAATCACCCCATAATATGCATTTTTTATATCTCGTGATGTGATAGAATTGCCTTTTTCAAACTCTGTAGAAGAAGCTTCTACAGATACTCCGCTATTATGCACAATGCTTTTATCATCTTGATAATGTGTATAGAAAGTATACCCATTTATATCATATCCTTGGTAAGATCTCACTGGCATGTTGGGGCCATATGCTAACCATTTGAGCGTATTAGAAACGGAGGAATGATTTTCTGAATATTGAGACATGATTCGGTCTTTAAACCCCATTTAACAAATGATCGATTGTGTTCACTTGTAACCCACTAGCCACTTTTAGAAGGATGCATTTGTCGAATGATGACTATATGCTCTTGCAAGTATGGATCAACTTCTGTCATGTGTTGTAATACAAAGAGATGGGCTTTATCAAGAATTTCAATACAAGGAGTGATCATTTTATGCCCCAATGTACCCTGACCATCAATTCTTCCTTCATGACGAGATCTAAGAATTCCAACTGGATTGGCAGATGCTAAATACCCTGTGCAAAATTCAAGAGTCTCTTCAACCGAATATCCTTCAACTATGCTGGCTTCAGGTATACGTCGATTTCTCACATATGCTTTTAAGATACATAAGAATCTCTCGAAAGGATACATTTGCCTTACATATAAAGGACCACAAATTTTAATCTCTCTTACAAGATGAACCACTAAATGCACCATAATATCAAACAATGATTGTGTAAAATACATTTCAAATTCACAAAGTGTAACTATAATATCTGCCTGCAATGTATCCAATGTCATGGGGTCAATGACCTTACTGCATATAGCATTAAAGAAGAAACACAGTTTTGTGATTACCTATCTCATGTGCTTTGGCAATATCCCTCGAATTGCAACGGGTAGTAGATGTTGCATTAGAACGTGACAATCATGTGACTTCATACCTACCAGCTTCAAATCTTTCATTGAGACGATGTTTTTTGGGTTTGAGGAATATCCCGATAAAACTTTTACACTAGATATACATTCACAAAAGCTTATTTTCTCTTTTCTGGACCAGAGTGTGACAAGCAAGAGGTAGATATGTACGTTTACCGGATTGTTGCGGTGCTAACTCTACCCGTACACCCATCTCTTGCATGTCTAATCTTGCTTTCATCCCATCCTTTATCTTACCAGGTATATTTAGCAATGTTCCAACTGCTTTAACAAATATTTTTTTCAATATGCATAAAATTAAGACAATGTCTAACTTGCAAGTGCTGTCAGTATGGAAGATCCCAAAATATGGATCTCTTCTTCTAAATACTATTCGGAGTTGGCTTCTTATACAGCTTTCCGAGAACATCGTCAATATCTTTAACTCGTTCAAAAACCTCCTGCCCAGTTAAAGGAAAATGAGCTACTCGAGTCTCGATAGTTCCATCAAAAGAATTTTTCCTCCTACGATAAGGGTGAGTAGGGGGAGATATGTACGATGACCCATATAGACATTTTTTTTGCAATTATTTAAACGAAGATCAATAGTAGAATCTTCACAGATTGGACAGGCTTTAGCTCCTTTGATGGTGTACCCTGAAAGGTTTCCATAGCCAGGAAAATCGCTAATAGTACAAAAAATCATGGCACGCAAAGTAAAATCTGTCTGACTGTATGCATCATATATCCTCTCACCTTAATCCCACATTAACTTTAGATCATCAATAAGTGGCTGAAGATAAACATCAATATTATTCCCGGGTTCTTTATGACCGGGGATTAACAAAGTCAACATGATATACTTCCGCTTCATGCATAACCAAGGAGGCAAGTTATAAATTGTTAGAAGAATTGGCCAGGTGCTATGTTGAGAGATTTGTTGTGGATATGTTGTGAACTTGATGATTTCATTAACAAAACACCTTAGTAGATTTAACTTAGTGAAAAATGTAGCACTCGACGGATAAGCAAATATAGTCCCGACGGATGACTCATTACAGTCCCGACGGATGACTCATTATAGTCCCGACGGATGACTCATTATAGTCCCGACGGATAATGATCTGTTATCCATCGAGTGAGTAGCTTATGTAATAATAAGTCTGTAGCACATTTCTGCATACATCTTTGTATAGATTTTGTAGTAGCATATAAGTCATGTTGACTTTAATTAGATATGCAGAATAGGTTGATTAAATGTACATAATTGATGTCTTGTAATCTTGCATAAATGAAATGAAGTCAAGTGCCAAATAGCTACTCGACGGATGATCAACAAAGATACTCGACGGATGATCAACAAGACAACTCGGCGGATGATCATGTACTCAACGGATAATCAATTCAAATATCCGTTGACAGTGACAACACAGTCACATGCGTCAAGTGTATGCAAAAGGAATGTGGAAGCCTATTCAACTGGGTTTTAAAGAACAAAGAAGCATTGCCATTTCTATGCTATTATGAAGATATTCAAAGATGCTGGAATAGAGTAATGAAGCACCAGAGTATTAGACTTGATATGTTTTGTTTTATTATCTTGTTTTATTACTTTGTAATCTTGGTGATATATAAACCAAGAAGTAGCAAATAGAACAACAACAAGACTAAGAACATTTTCTCAGAGAAACATTTGTAAGCTGAATTTCTTAGCATTTCTCTATAAACTTAGTTATTCATATTTGTAAGCAGCTGTGAACTAATTTAGCTACACAGCGTTCTCTTGATATAATATATATCTCTGGTGGATACATTCAAATCCACTAGAAAGTTTTTAAAGACTTGTGTTTTTAATTAATTATGTTTTGATTCATTCTAAGTTACTATTCCGCACTCTGTAAATTAATTCACACAAATATATATTCTAAGTTAGAACACTTTTAAACCAAGAAAAAGTTTCAAGAATTTTATTCAACCCCCCTTCTGTAATTCTTGTTGCATTGTTAGGGACTAACAATTGGTATCAGAGCAAGCTCTTGATAAACAAAGAGTTTAAAGATCACAACAAAACAGCATGATGAACAAGAAGGATGTTGGAGTCAAGATTCCTTTTCTGGACAAAGACAACTACCATCACTAGAAGGTAAAGATGCATCTTCATTTACTATCTCAAGATGAGGCCTATATAGACTGCATAGAGAGAAGCCCTCATATACCAATGAGAGCTGCAACTGAAAATGAACCATCTGTCCCCAAGCCAAGGCATGAATGGTCTGATCCTGATATTGAACAAGTCAGGAAGGATGAGAAGGCCATGACTATTCCGTTCAATGGAGTTGATGGTGACATGTTTGACAACATCATCAATTGCAAAACTGCTAAGGAAGTGTGGGATACTATACAGATTATCTGTGATGACACTGAACAAGTTAGAGAAAACAAGATACAACTGCTAATTCAGGAATATGAGCACTTTCATAGTGAAGAAAGTGAGTCTCTCACTGACATTTTTAGTAGATTTCAAAAACTACTAAATGCTCTGAAGTTGCGTGGAAGGGTCTATCAGACAAAAGACTCCAATCTTAAGTTCCTTAGATCTCTTTCAAAGGAAAGGAAACCTAAGACAGTCTCATTGAGAAACTCTCAAGATTACAAGGAGTTTACTTTGGAGAGACTATATGGCATCCTGAAAAATTATAAGCTTGAAATAGAGCAAGATGAGAGGATGGAGAGAGGAAAGAAGAAAGAATGATCTATTACACTAGTTGCTGAGTTAGAGAAAGAGAAGGAGATGAAGATGTAAGCTGTTGAATCAACTTCAAAGGTTTGTGAAAACAAGGGCAAGGGGCTGGTAGCAGAAAATGAAGTTTCTTTGAGCGTAGATGACATGGAAGATATTGATGAACATCTAGCATTTCTTTCCAGAAGATTTTCCAAGCTCAAGTTCAAGAAGAACTTTGGAGCAGCTAAGCCAAATAGAAACATGGTGGATAAATCAAAATTCAAATGTTTCAAATATGGCTTGGCAGGGCACTTTGCCAGTGAGTGTAGAAAGTCAGATTCCAACAAAGAAAAAGTTTGATCCTGTGGATTATAAACAGAAATATTTTGAGTTGCTCAAACAAAAGGAAAGAGCTTTCATTACACAAGAAAATGACTGGGCAGCAGATGGTCTGGATGAGGATGAGGATGTCAGCTATGTCAATCTAGCCCTAATGACCAAGTCTGATGAAACAGAGACAAGTTCTTCAAGTAATCAGGTAATCATCACTAACCTTGCACATTTATCTAAAGCTGAGTGTAATGCTGCAATAAATGACATGTCTATATATTTATATCATTTGCGTGTTACACTTAAGTCTCTTATTAAGGAAAATGCTAAAATCAAAGAAAATAATTTGTTTTTAAGTGAGAGGAATAATGTGCTAGAGTCTCAGTTCATTGAATTTGAAAAATTGAGAATTGTGTGTAAAAGTGCTAAGGATGAATTAACTGAGTCCTTGAAGAAAGAAGAGATCTTGAAAAAGCAGCTTGAACGAGAACATGAGGTGATTAAGGCATGGAAAACATCTAGAGATGTTCATGCTCAAATCACTAAAGTTCAAGGTATTTAGTCCTTTTGTGTTGCAGCCTGGAAGAAGAACAAGGAGAAGCTAGAATCCAATTTGGTTGAAGGATTGCTAACATATGTAGACTTGACGGATGATGAGGGTCATCCGTCGGATAACAAAAAGGGTTATCTGTCAAGTGATATAAATCCTCATCCGTCGAGTGTGAGCAAGCCTGTGAGTAAAGCCAAACTTATTAAGTTAAATGAGATATATGGATCAGTTTCCAAGAATTTTGTTCCAGGAGAAACCAGTCAAGTGAAGAAGGAGAAAAAAGCTAATGTTGGTCATATGACAGTCAAGCAGTTGAATGACAGACTAGAGAAAATTGAGGTTAAAACAAATGCTAAAAAGAAAAATAATAGAAATGGTAAAGTAGGAATTAACAAGCATAACAACTACACACCTGATAAATATGCTCCCAGAAAAATCTGTGTCAAGTGTGGTAGTGTAAATCACTTGTCTGTTAATTGTAAATCTGTCATGCCTACTTCCATATCTGTGCCACCTCATTTTCCCAAGATGAATGCCATGTCTTCTATGCCTATGAATGCTATGTCTGCACAAAATATGTATGCACAATTTGCTAATATGCCATTTGCACCTAATCCTTATTATGCTGATATGCCACAGATGCCATTTAGCATGCCTTACTGGAATAACATGTTTACTAATAGCATGCCATTCTCTGTCAATCAAAATATGCATGATAATTCTGCTGTAATGAATGGTTTCAAAGGTCCAACTTAAATGACTAAGGATGAATTTGATATTCCCAAGTCAAATGAGATCAAACCTAAGAAACAGAAAAAGAAAGCTAACAAGGCAGGACCCAAGGAAACTTGGGTACCAAAATCAAATTGATTTGATTTTGATGTGTGCAGGGAAACAGAAATAATCTATGGTACTTGGATAATGGTTGTTCAAGACACATGACTGGTGATTCTACCCTGCTCACAGAGTTCAAGGAGAGAGCTGGCCCAAGTATTACTTTTAGAGATGACAATAAGGGTTATACTGTGGGATATGGCTTGATTTCAAAAGACAATACCATCATTGAATAAGTTACCTTAGTGGATGGTCTCAAGCATAATTTGTTGAGTATCAGCCAACTTTGTGATAAAGACAATTTAGTAACCTTCAACTCAGAAGCCTGTGTTGTGACAAATAAAAGAAGCAATAAAGTGGTTCTCATTAGAGTGAGAAAAGGAAATGTGTACCTAGCTGACTTCAACTCATCAAATGCAAAATCTATTACTTGTCTTCTCAGTAAAGCAAGTCAGGATGAAATTTGGTTATGGCACAAGAAGCTATCCCATTTAAACTTCAATGGAACTGAGTTCAAGAATTCTACTATGAGAGCATTCTGTGAACAAAATGGGATTATGCATGAGTTTTCAGCAGCAAGAACTCCACAACAAAATGGAGTAGTCGAAAGGAAAAACAAATCACTTATTGAAGTTGCAAGGATAATGCTTGAAGAGTCTAAGTTACCAACATACTTCTGGGCTGAAGCTGCAAATACTGCATGCTACACTCAGAATATTTCTCTGGTTAATCAGGCAAAATACATGACCCCTATCAATTGTTCAAGAACAAGAAGCCAACTTTAAATTTCCTTCATGTCTTTGGCTGCAAATGTTATATCTTGAGAAATCAAACTGATCAGAATGGGAAGTTTGATGCTAAAGCAGATGAAGGAATTTTTGTTGGATATGTTGTTGGTAAAGCATACAGAGTCTACAATCTGAGAACCAACATTGTCGTGGAATCAATACATGTTGTGTTTGATGATAAAAAGATTGAGGGACTACAAGATGGAGATTACCATGAGAGTCTCAAATTTGACAATGTGGAGATGGTTAGTGATGACAGTGATGATGAAAGTGATCAAGAAACTACTACTAAGGACAGTGTAGGAAAATCTACCTCCAATGAAGCTGTTAACTCAACATCCGTCGAGTTACAAAATGCATCATCTGTCGGTAGACAACCTGCATCATCCGTCGAGAGACAACCAACCTCATCCGTCGGTACTCAAAATTCACCATCCGTCGGGTTATCACAAAGAGGTGAAAGTAAGAATAGATCACTTTCAGAAAATTCCCCTCTCTCAAATCAAAGATCCATAAACTCAGGGGGAGTTTCAAATAATCAAAACTCAATCACACATCAAGACAACAATGAGGCCTTTTCATCTAGAGATAATCTACCTCAACAAAGAAAATGGACAAAGGATCATCCTTTTGAGCTTATCATATGTGATGTATCTTCTAGAGTTCAAACAAGGAGAGCAACTCAAGAAGAATGTCTATACAACAACTTTCTTTCTAAGGAAGAACCAAAGAAGGTAGAAGAAGCTTTGTTGAATCCTGATTGGATTTTAGCTATGCAGGAAGAGCTAAACCAATTTGAGAGGAATAAGGTATAGACGCTGGTACCCAAGCCTAAAGGAAAGAATCCAATAGACACCAAATGGGTATTCAGAAATAAGATGGATAAAAATTGCATAGTGGTCAGGAACAAAGCTAGATTGGTTGCTAAGGGCTATTGTCAACAAGAAGGAATAGATTTTGATGAAAAATTTGCTCACGTTACAAGACTTGAAGCCATCAGAAATTTCTTAGCCTATGCAGCCCATGCCAATTTTAAGGTCTATCAAATGGATGTCAAGAGTGCCTTTCTAAATGGAGACTGGGAGGTGGAAGTCTATGTCAGTCAGCCTCCTGGTTTTGAAGACTCAAATTTCCCAGATTATGTCTACTATCTATTGAAAGCACTCTATGGACTGAAGCAAGCACCTAGAGCCAGGTATGACACTTTATCAAAGTTCCTTTTGGAAAATCACTTCACAAGAGGTACTGTAGATAAAACTTTATTCTTTAGAAATGTTAATGGCTCTAGTATACTTGTTCAAATTTATGTAGATGACATTATTTTTGGCTCTACAGATGAAAAAGTTTGCCAAATTAATGCAAAGTAAGTATGAAATGAGTATGATGGGAGAACTAACTTACTTTCTTGGTCTGCAAGTTAACCAAGTTAGTGATGGAATATTCATTAGTCAAACTAAATACATTAATGATCATTTAAAGAAGTTTGATCTAATGGATTGCACATCTGCAAAAACTCCCATGACCACTGCAACTCAGCTTGAATTAAACACTACTGAAAAGTATGTGGATATTTCAAGTTATAGGGGCATGGTTGACTCACTTCTGTACTTAACAACTAGTAGGCCAGATATAATGTTTGCTACATATTTATGTGCTAGATTTTAGGCTATCCTAGAGAATCTCACTTAGTAGCTATTAAGAGAATTTTCAGATATCTCAAGGCAACACCAAAACTTGGCATTTGGTACCCTAGAGATTCCCGTTTTGATCCAACTGGTTATTCAGATGCAGATTATGCAGGTTGTAGAATTGATAAAAAAGTACAACATGAACCTGTCAATTTCTAGGAAACAAGCTTACATCCTGGTTCAGTAAAAAGCAGAATTCAGTTTCTACTTCTACAGCTGAAGCTGAATATATTGCTGCTGGCAGTTGCTGTGCACATATTTTGTGAATGAAAAACCAATTGCTAGACTATGGTCTGCAAGTAGAAAGAATTCCCATTTTCAGTGATAACACAAGTGCAATTGCCATCACTGAAAATCCAGTACAGCATTCAAGGACAAAACACATAGACATCAAGTACCACTTCATAAGGGAACATGTAATGAATGGTACCGTGGAACTATATTTTGTTCCAAGTGAAAAGCAGCTTGCAGATATATTTACCAAGCCACTGGATGAATCCACCTTTTCAAGGTTGGTAAGTGAGTTAGGTATGCTAAATTATTCTTAAAATTTTTACAAATGTTTTGCAAGTTCTAATGCAGGCAGAAATTTAATTGATTTTTCAGTCTTGGATAAAATTTTGGCTAAGTCAAAATTTGCATCCCGACGGATGATCATTATCCATCGAGTTTGATCATCTGTCGGTATACAATTATCAAATAAAAAACAATTACTTTTCTGGAATATTTTATGACTCGATGGATAACTAATTTATCTTCATCCGTCGAATTCTCTTATTCTTAGCCGTTGATTCTCTGAACATTATCCATCGAGTATACTTACAGTTTGTAAGCATAGCACGACGGATAATTGAAGGAATTTTTACAGTTTATTTTTTAAACGGCTATTTTGGGCAATTCTTATTGGTTACTTTATTTTACTTTATTATTTTTGACAGTTATTTTTGAGATAGTATGAAACCTTTATTCATTTCCATTACTTTTCTTTTATCATTCTCAAATCATCTGCTCTAAATTCTCTCTTTCCCTAAAGCAACTACCATCTCTATCTCTGTAATTTCCACTCTCTAACAATGGCACCAGTAGTCAAGATCATGTCACAAACTGGATACATCTATGATGAAAATAACTTCACGGCTCTAGTAAACAAAGGGATTCAACATTCAAGTGACTACCACAAAATGATGGATTTTGTGAAGAACTGCAAACTCAGCTATGTAATGCTAGAATCACCCACCATCTTCTGTGAGGTTGTTGAAGAGATGTGGACGACTGCTACATATAACTCTACTGATAAGATCATCACACTCACTATTAAAGGTAATGAATTCTGTATCAATAGTGATGGTATTAAAGCATGTTGCAAAATTCCTGATAATACTGTGACCTCACCACACACAGATACTGATATTGTTAATATGCTTAATTTCATGAACTATGCACTCTCTACTTCTAAGTTAAGTGATATTAGTAGGTTGGGTCTTAGGAAAGAATGGAGTGTCATGTGTGATGTAGTTACCAAGGTCTTTTATGGTAAAATCAGTAATTTTGATTCTGTCATGCTTAACATGCTTTACATGCTAGTTACAGATAAGTTCTTTAATTTTAGTGATCTTGTTTTGTTTGAGTTGGGGTTTAAATTAGGGGAGTTAAACAAGAGGGGTAAAAATGTTTACTATGCTAGATTTTTCATGATGCTAGCTAACCACCTATCTGAGGAAATTGTGCTTGAGAACCCAAACAACAAATTAAATTGTTGGGTTCAAGAGAGAAGAATTATTGCAGATTTAAACAGGGCAAACCATCACAAGGAGGTGCCACTCTTCTATTTCCCTGTAATGGAAGCACCTCAGATAAGTGAGCTAAGTTATCTGTCCCTACTCTTCCAATTTCACAGATTTATTTGAATTCTAGTGTAGCTATGGCAACTGTGTCAATGACCCAACAGTTGCCTACCCAAGCTACCAAATCAACAAAAATTTCAAAATCCAAGTCAAAGAAAGCCCCCTCTGGTATCTCTCAAAAGATGCCAGTTGCAAAATCCACCAAACCAAAAGAGGAGAGTGCGAAGGTGGGTAAGGTAGGTGAGGGACAGGGTGAACATAAATGAAACCCTAAGGATAAGGTTGGAGAGGTGAGTGTTTCCCAGCCTAGCCACACTGCAGTTTCCCAACAAACTGCAGTGCTTAATAAGGATAAAAGCTCATTTCTAGTAGCTTCCTCCCAAAATGATGTAACTATTGAACAAAACTCTCAACCAAGAGCACATGCCAAAAGGGTAAGGGACACAAGCTCACCCCAAACCTATGCTAGAAAGAAGAAATCAAAAACTATTGGGGATGCACATGGTACACACACTGTGCAAACTGGTGTAAAGACACAGTCACTGCAACTTCACAAAGTCAGTTTGATGTGGCTCCAATAAATGTGGAGTCACAACCAAAATCTTTAGTAGAAGCACCCTAAACACCAAATTCTTCCACAATCTCTCTAGATGTGGACATGATCAACACATCAATTCCTAATTCCCCTTCTTTAACTCTGTTGGGGAAGCCAAAATCTAGTGCAAGTGAGCATCATCTTTTGGATGATTTGTTGGCTCACTTGCCAATTCTTTCAGGAACTGTTGAGACATCTGTGCTAAAATACTCATCAATCTGCACAGAATCCATAATAGTTTCCACTCCAAACTCATTTATTCCTACTCTCTTGATAGATATTGTTCATCCGTCGAGTAGTGATTGTATCCCGACGGATAAAATTAACAACAGTTAACCGTCGGCTAGCCAAACTACTATCCCGACGGATGTTCCCTATCCGTCGAGTGTCTCTGCACAGCTTTAAATTTCTTCAATTATCTCAAGTACAGAAGACTTAGTGGTAGTGCAATCACTTCTAGGATTGACGAAAGGGAGTGAAAATATGAGTGAGAGTCTGGGTTGCTCCCACGAAAAAGGAGAGGAAATGAGTGAACATATGCAATCCATTTCTTCAGGATTGGCAAAAGAGAGTGAGAGGAGTCTCACCTTAGATGGTGAAGGTGAGGGTGTGAGGGTTGGGAGCCAAGGTGAGGCCTTGATGCAAGAAAATAGAGATTATGAGAGAAAAGCAGGTACTGAAGATATAAGGGTGGATGTTATTGTCAGTGAGTTAATGAATGTCCAGGATGTAGACAGGGAGGGACTATCTCAGTAAACTCAAGCTGTTATAGATTCCACCTCCCTTGATGCTGAGACATTTACTCACCCTGTTTCTGCATATCAACTTCTAGCGGAACAGGGCAATG
Organism: Apium graveolens; assembly: GCF_009905375.1. NCBI lineage: Eukaryota > Viridiplantae > Streptophyta > Magnoliopsida > Apiales > Apiaceae > Apium > Apium graveolens. Next base: position 40,074 of record NW_027419250.1, read on the forward strand.
GCAATGCAGAAAGGATGCTCAACTTGGTGCACATCATACAGTCAATGCTAAGGGCTAAGGATGCCATCACAGCTTTTCCCTCTACAGCTGGTGATGTTGATTGTGAGACTGGTGGTTCAGCAGATTTCTTTTGAGATGAAGGTGAAGATAGTGAAGAAGAGCCATTGGACATAGGGGGAGAAGTAGGTTCTAGCTCAAGATCAGGCATGCCATCATGGGCATTTTCAAAGCATTGTGATGAACACTACTTCAAGACAACCCTGGTTCAACTCATAAATCAGAAAAATTCTGCTCTTCAAACAACCATAAATGCCAATACCAAGAAGCTCCTTCAAGCACATCTTGCTTCACTGCAACTATAACAAATTCAAGGCTTCCAACATGCTAGAAATGTCAACACCATCAAAGGAGATATTGATGAGATGAAGAAGGCTATTTCTGACAAAATGGACTATAAGCTTCCAGAAGCTACAATGCTTGATATTAAGAGACAGCTCAGGAAAAATTCTGATCTTGCCACAAAGATAGATGCCTTGGATATAAGGATGACAGCTATGGAAGCATCTCTTACAGTAATTCATCTGCATCAAGCTCAACAGATAGACTTGCTTCAGAAACTGGTGGCTGCACAAACCTCCTCCTCTACCTAACTTGATGATAACAAAAAGGGGGAGAAAGGACCAAGTGAGGGGGAGAAACAACTTAATATTCAAATCAGTAAAGTAATTATGCCTACAATTGCTTTCACCAAGCCACCAGTTACAGACAGCATTGATCTGATAAATGAAGTAGCAGCCAATATAAGAGCAGCTGAAAAGGAGCAGTTGATTCCAATCAACTGGGAAAAAATTGATGAGGACATTCAATAGAAGTTTGGGCTAGCAAAGAATCCATAAAAGTCAGCCATTCATCACTCTCAAGTTAGGCAAATCTCTGTGAATGAAATGAGCATGAACTATCTGGAAAGAGGACAACCATCCTGCATCAAATCTCCAAAGGCTGAAATAATTCTGAAGCCAAGGATGAACTATCCAAAATCATCACTAAAGAACCCCTTAGACACAGTGCATGAGACACCTAAGCCAGATGAGAAGAAACTATTATCAAGATCCATTGCCTTCTATAAAGATCCAACTGATTCAGCTTTGAAAAAGAGAATTGCTAAAGTTTTCAGGAATGGTAAAGAAATTTGTGTGGTGGCTGGACACCCTCAATTTGCTAAGGCAAAGAGAGAAGAAAAGGCAAGATTAAACCAAGAAAAGAAGCAAGCTGCTCTAGATGCTAAAAAGGTTAAACAAAGGAAAGAGCAAGCTGCTATCTTAGCCAAATTACAAGCTGTGAAAACCACTCAACAAATCTTTGCCAAGCCATCTGAAATCATTGAATCTCAAGATCTAAAGAAGCAAAGTGAACCATAACAGAAGAAGTCTCACATATACAAGGAATTGGCTAAAAGAACCAAAAGGAAATTGGACCTTGTTGATAAAGAATTGGAGGATCAATTTCCCAAGGAATCCACTCCAACTACAACTCAAGCATCAAAATTCTCAGTGGTATTTGAAGACATTAAGGTGGTGGATCCATACAGGAATATTCATGGTGAACCTATTGTGCCTAAGGATGAACCAATAGATTGGGAAAGTCTACCAATTCCTCACTTCAATTTGCCAATCCTTAACAAGCCAAAGAGAACAAAGTCAAGAGCAGTCAAGAAAGTGAAGCTGTCCCCTCTTAAATCCAAATCTCTAATCAAAGCTCAATCCAAAGTCAATAAAGGAGATTACATGTACATCTGTGACATCAAGGAATTTTCAGATCTAAACCTCTATATAGATGAACTGGAAGAAGTTATAGGGATTGATGCCTACAGGAATCTACCTGAAAGGTTAGTGTTTAAGTACAAGGGAAGAAAAGAGATACAGTGGCCACTTCACAGGATCCTTCAAAAAAGACAATTTTTGCTGATTAAGGTTTATTCATCATTCAAGAAGAACTTTGGATTCAATGTTACAGCAAAAAGACTTGTTCTTAAGAAGAATGAAGAACTGAGAAGTATTAGAACCAAAGATGCACTCCCAAAACTCTTACTATTCCCTACACAGGAAGTAGAGTGCATCTAAGGCCCTACTGGCTGATGGAGTTCATGGATGACAAAGGAGTTAGAAGATTTTTCAGACTAAAAGACCAATTGAGCATCTCTAGCAATGAGACTCTTTTGGAAATGCAAGAAAAGCTAAATCTCTCAGAATCTGATGAACTGGAATTCCACAGACAACTTTAAAATTAGATAGAAGAAAACAACAAAAATCTTGGAAAGAGATCCAGATCTTCAAGGAAATAGATTAATCTGCTCAGGCTAGACGAGCACCTTGAAAATGACTGTGAGCCAATCTTTATACATTTTGTTAATTGAAGCATTATACAGTTTTATCTACTTTCCTTTTAAAGTTGTATTTTTAGGTTGTTTTGTTATCATCAAGTTTCTCTTAATTTATACCTACAATTCCAGTAGACATAAATTGGGGGAGATTGTTGTGGATATGTTGTGAACTTGATGATTTCATTAACAAAACACCTTAGTAGATTTAACTTAGTGAAAAATATAGCACTCGACGGATAAGCAAATATAGTCCCGACAGATGACTCATTATAGTCCCAACGGATGACTTATTATAGTCCCGACGGATGACTCATTATAGTCCCGACGGATAATGATCTGTTATCCATCGAGTGAGTAGCTTATGTAATAATAAGTCTGTAGCACATTTCTGCATACATCTTTGTATAGATTCTGTAGTAGCATATAAGTCATGTTGACTTTAATTAGATATGCAGAATAGGTTGATTAAATGTACATAATTGATGTCTAGTAATTCTGCATAAATGAAATGAAGTCAAGTGCCAAATAGCTAATCGACGGATGATCAACAAAGCTACTCGACGGATGATCAACAAGACAACTCGATGGATGATCATGTACTCAACGGATAATCAATTCAAATATTCGTTGACAGTGACAACACAGTCACATGCGTCGAGTGTCTGCAAAAGGAATATGGAAGCCTATTCAACTGGGTTTTAGAGAACAAAGAAGCATTTCCATTTTCATGCTATTATGAAGATATTCAAAGATGCTGGAATAGAGTAATGAAGCAGCAGAGTATTAGACTTGATAGATTTTGTTTTATTATCTTGGTTTATTACTTTGTAATCTTGGTGATATATAAACCAGGAAATAGCAAATTAACACAACAACAAGACTAAGAATATTTTCTCAGAGAAACATTTGTAAGCTGTATTTCTTAGCATTTCTCTGTAAACTTAGTTGTTCATATTTGTAAGCAGCTGTGAGCTAATTTAGCTACATAGAGTTCTCTTGATATAATATATATCTCTGGTGGATACATTCAAATCCACCAGAAAGTTTTTAAAGACTTGTGTTTTTAATTACTTGTATTTTGATTCATTCTAAGTTATTATTCCGCACTCTGCAAATAGTTCACATAGATATATATATATTCTAAGTTAGAACACTTTTAAACCAAGAAAAAGTTTCAAGAATTCCATTCAACCCCCCTTCTGTAATTCTTGTTGCATTATTTGGGACTAACAAGCTTAGGGTGCGATACAGATTCATGCCATCCGCACAAAGTCCAAGTCGTAGATTTCTAATTTCTCCACCAAATTTTGGGAACTTCCCGTTAATAGTTCTCCACTGTGAAGAGTCAGCGGGGTGTCTGAGCATCCCATCTACGTTTCTCTCTTCGACATGCCACCTCATTAACTTTGCATCATCAATATTTACAAATAGACGTTTAAATCATTCCACTATGGGTAAATACCGCAATACCTTCACAGGAGGCCTCTTATTAACATTAGCTGAAGAATTATTTCCGAGGCATTTGTACCTAGAGGCTCCGCACTTCGGACACATGTCTAGATGTTCATGCTCATTATGAAACAAGACACAATCATTTGGACATGCATGTATCTTCTTTACAGTCATACCCATCGGATATAATATTTTCTTTGCCTCGTAGGTAGAAGTAGGAAGCTCATTATTCAGAGGAAGTATGTTTCCAAGAAGTTTTAACAATTCTGTGAACTCTTGTCACTCCACCCGTTCTTTACATTTAACTTACACAACTTCAAGGTTGTTGATAACCTAGAGAATTGGTCATTGCACCCTGGAGATAGAAGTCTTTTAGAATCGTTAACCAAGTTGTCAAGAATTTCTGGTTGGTGCCTTAAAATATCTTTAATATCTTCAATCATTTTGTCCACCCTGTCAGTGCCCACATCATCTTCTTTATTTTTACTCATACCATATCGATTACTTTCAATATTCCCATCAAATGTCTTTGTCCCTTTAGAATTTATTCCTTCTCCATGCCAAATCCATTTAGTATACCCATCCATAAAACCACGACGAAATAGATGCTCACGCACTGTAGCACTAGGAAACTTTGGTAAATTATAACAATCATTACATGGACATGTCATCCTATCTCCTTTCTTCTTTAGATTTTTCTCCGCACAGTTAATGAACTTGTCAACTCCATCAACATACTCTTGTATCGCACGCGATATTTTGTACATCCATGTTTGACGATCCATGTTATATGACTATAATGTTGTGTTACTACAAATACATTAAAAAAAATTCTTAAAGTCATTATGTATACCGGCTAAAATATTTTAGGAGGTAATTTCATCGGTTATTTCGGTATACTGGCAGATGATCATCGACATAGTAATTTAGGAATCTAGTTCTTGAACATCGAGTACACAAATTGGACAGTGATTTATATCAATATTGAGACCACTTATAGATTTCACATATTAATTGGAGCTTAATTTAGCAAGAGAGTAAAGAACCAAATGAATGGAATTTACTAAATTTCTACATAGTATTAGTCAATTATAGAAACCAGTGTGTCCCTAATTCATATAAACATATAAAATTAGACACTCAAAAGTCACTATATAAAACACCCATTCATCAGGCATATGTTCTAAAACATCCTGTAGTAATAAGGATACAGAAGATACCCTTAAATCAAAATTGTTACACATATACATATATACATACAAACCTATAACAAGAAATATACATACACAAAACATATACATATATACATACAAACCTTTAACAAAAAATATACATACACAAATATAAGACTCATTACCTGGAGATTTAATAGTAAGAAAAGCTCTATATTTGCGAAATGATAGCAATTAAAAACTCGAGCAAATACATACCCTGAACGGGCAATGGCTAAACTGCAGCAGTAGAATTACAAGGCAGGGGTTTGGAGTCGCCCCTTGGTAACCGCGTACAGAGAGAGTGGTGGGAGAGTTAAGGAATTGAGAGCTCTGTTAATTAATTTGACATGTATTTCATTATTTTGAGAGTTAAAAATATTTATAAGTATTTAAAATTTTAATTACAAAACATTTGTTGAAAGTACATATGTTTACCCAAACACTAAAAATTATAAATTACATTAAAATTAGTGTGTGTATATATATTACAAAAATATATACATATATATAAATTATATAATGTAAATTACATACTGCAGATATTTTATATATTACATTCCATAAATTACATAAATTACATAAATTACATAAATTACATTAATATATTTATATATATATAATATTTAAAAAATCCTTGAACACGATAATTATCAAAAAACTTATCCCAAAATAGTCTAGCTCGATCCTAAATATGCCATATTTTTAAAAAAATTAACATGGCGAGCCTCATAAATCTCAAATTTTCACAATACTCTAACCACATCCACGTGGTAAAAACATAGTTGTGCCCGTGCTTCTCGAAAAAAATCTGAACTTTAAGTGAATTTCAAATATTAAGAATAAAAATTTGGATAGAATTATATGTTAAATCTGAATCATTTATCAAACTACATAGAATTAATTTTGGAACGAATTCTAAATTATCTTAAAAAATCTCGGATAGAGGTATAATTTTCAAAAAACACCAAATTAAATATGTCAAAATAGTTTGATTATTGAAATAATTAAATTACAAATATTAATATTAAAATAAATTGAAAAAAAATCAATTCCGACCGATTCTCGGGTCTATATATTTTAGATGATCTTTAACATAAATTTGACCCACTCGATATTAAGAAAAGCCCAATCCAATTCAAATTTAAAAATATTACATTTTATAAATCTTGGTCTCATTCGGTTTTTTATTTTAAATATTTTATTTAAACATAAAAATTGAATGTCCAATTTTTTAGGAGTATAAAAAAATAAATTATATGAAAATAAACGTACTTTGCTGAATTAAATAAACATGTATTTTCGCAGTATAAAAAATCCAATTATATTATAAAGGGATAAATGCTAAATGTTTAAAAAGAGAGGGAACCTCTTTGGCGGGCAAAAAATAGGGAGTTCTACAGCGTCGGCCTTCCTTACCCGACGCTATAAAAGATAATCTATAGCTTTAGTTATTTATAGCCGACAGCTTAAATAATATTTATAAGGTCGGTTACGTGTAGCCGACACCTTAAACGACATCTACAGAGTCGGCATTTTAAAGACCGACGCTATAAAACAATTTTAGGAGTCGGCTTCTGTTTAACCGACGCTATAAATCATTTTTAGGAGTCGGTTTCTTTTTGACCGACGCCTTTTCGAGTTTATGGCGTCGGTTAATTATACAACCGATGCCTCTGAACCACAATTATTGACAATTAGCGTCAGACTAATATATAGCTGACGCCTAAAAGCATAATAAGCAACGGTTTCCCTTATAACTGACGCCTAAAGTGCGACATTAAAAAGCTATCTTGTACTAGTGAAATCGGTAAAATCTACAATTAAGGTATAACCCAAATTATGCGGTATATAAGAAATAGTCTGGTTCATTTTAATATAATTAAAGCACACAACAACGTCCCCTAATCATACAAAACACTATACATTATACAATAAAAGATTTTTAATACAACAATCTTTTAAGTAAAAAAAAAGGAAAGAGAGCTAAAAAACTGATAGTAAAAACACTCACATAAACGGTGCCTAGTCAAAGGCAAAGCTACTGACAACAAGTTGAAGAGTATAAACAATTCATTTTAAGTCCTTTCTATTTCGTAAACCCAAATTATAGCAAGAAAATAAACGGTTAAATATCAAGTAGTTCACTTACTACGTTTAAATGTATCAAGTGAGTCACTGATTACAATACTGACTCAAATGAGTCACTATTTAAAAATTTGTATAAAAAATATTACTCTATCGTTAGTTGAAATTCTTAAAAAATAACTATATTGAGTTTCACCATTTTTTTATGAATGATATAATATGCAAATGAAAGATTCTGAGTTCTTGTATTTTAGATAATATTTTCAATTTTTTAAAAATTTATCTACAATTTATTTTTATTTGAATCAAATAAAACAATCAAAAAATTAAAAATAAATAGTTGATAAAATTTTAAAAATCTAACAATATTATCTAAAATAGTACAACTCAGAATCTTTCATTTGGATGTATTATAATTCATAACAAATGTGCTAAACTCAATATATAATATTTTTAAGAATTTCATCCAACGATTTTTTTATACAAATTTTTAATTGATTGACTCATTTGAGTCGGTTTTTTAATCAACACACTTGATACATTTGGACGCAGCAAGTGACCTATTTGATATTTAACCGAGAAAACAAAACAAAACTTACATGTTAAAAATGAAAACCTAATTATGTGCTGGCATAAAAAGCTCACAATAATTATAATTGAAAACACTCATTAACAAATCTAATAATTTGAAAAACTGGCATGATAATGACATTAAAGACCAAATTTACTTACCAAGCCACCAAGAAGTTGTTACAAATTACAAAACATGCATGAAGAATAGATATATGCACATGAGTATAGATATACACACCTAGGCCTCGTATATAGTTGCAGAATAAAAAATAGACAAATGGATAGTTATACCAGAAGAAACGCATATCAACAATCAACAATATTAAAGAAAGAACATATGTATTGTGATTTGTGAAGTAGATCTGCTAAGGCTACTAACAATTATATATATACTATCAATACACGACAAAAATAACAAATGAAAAGTGAAGGAGAATATCTTAAAAATTGAATAAAAGAAAGCAGACAGAGGTTGGATTAAATATGTAAACATATGGGTAAGAAAGATCCTGATAACTCGATAATAATATTAAGTAATAAATGTTTTACGAGATTAAAAGGCACTTAATCGAACATAGATAATTACTATATGGACGTACCTGTAACATGAGAAATAGATAAATGAAGAAGTATTACCCAAATTGTTGATCATATGTACGTACGAATCAGGAGCTCAAAATGAAAATCCGGTAAAATTGGTGGAAACAAGGACAGAGAACAAGAGTTGTAATCCAGAAGCATCAATTCCATCATCATTCTTCACCATGATGGTCAATTTACCAAATAAACAAATTTATCTGCTAGGAACAACATTGCTGATAAAAAATGGAACAAGCCGCCTGATGATTGGATTAAAATCAATGTTGACGCAACTGGAGCTCAGAATGGTTATATTGGTTTTGGATGTGTGATTCAGAATTCCAAGGGGCAGTTCATTGGAGCGAGATGTGGTCGTATTAGGAGTAATTGGAGTTCAAAGGAGGCTGAAGCGTTAAGTTTAAAGAAAGCTATCATATGGATCAAACATTTGCAGCTGGATTGTTGCATCTTCGAAACTGATTCTCAGAACTTAGCTTATGCTTGCTACGGTGAGGATGGTTGTGCTTATTTCAACACTATTGTGGGTGATTGTAAGCTTGTTTTAAAGCACTTTAATCATGTGCTAGTTAAATTTGTCTTTAGGTCTACGAATTGTGTGGCTCATGAGCTAGCTCGAACGGCACTTTCTATGTCTGACCTCGGAGAGTGGCATGTCACTCCTCCTGATTTCTTAAATCATGTACTTGATTCTGATTTAATTTGAGTAATGCAAGTACGTATGTTTCAAAAAAAAAAGTACAAAAGAAACCAAATGGGTTGTGATCTTAAACCCTACAGATTTGGAGAATGAAGGTTTTTGGTTTGAATTTAAGTAAAAAAATTATAATTTTAGTTCAAGTAGAACAAGAGTTCGAGAGAGAGGGAGAGAGATAACTAATACAAAATTAAAATCAGAATTCTTGCAGTATGAAATAATTTAATTGATGCTATTGATGTGAATATAATGGTCCATTTTCAACAAAAAACTATCTTGACACATCACATTTTGTAACCATTTTGGAAACGAGAATTTCATGTGTTTCATGTGGATTTTAAGCTCATGTAAATAGCTATGAACTTTATCATATCATATTTTGTAATTTGACTATGGACACCACTTTAGAGTAATGCTAAATATGGATACTTAAGAGAATTAATATGGGTTCTGAAATAAATATTGTTACTAGCATAATAATGCGTACAAGGTACGAGTCATTTTCTACATTTTTTTGTGCACCATGCAATTATAATATATTTGATTGTTTTCTTATTAGTGAATAGTTGCTTTACAATCAGTGCGATACACGGGTCTACTTTAATATTTTAAATTTTATATCGAGTTACTATTAGAATTATAATTTGAATTATAGACTTACTATGAGAATTTTAATTTGAATGCGTATACTTCTAGTTAAAATTAAATAGCACAAAACAAAATATATGATTGATGTAATTTTATATCAATGTGTATGATTTTAATGTAAGATGACATTACCAACGTACTCAACATTTTCTAATATAGTTCAGTTAGAAAATTATATATATATAATTGTTTATGTCGTGTAATTTGTATTTACTAGAACGGATACAAACGGGGTAGTCATTATACGTTTAAAACGAAAAGACCAAAACCTAATCCATAGAATGCCGTGCATATGTTCACGAAGAGCGAAATAAAAACTAACACATATGTTGAATGTAGAGTTGAGCAAATTTTTTGAGTTTTGGTTAAAAAAACTACTAGTATATAGTCATTTTAATACTAAAGTCATCACTAACTTACAACAACATTGCCCTAATTAAAAATATTTAAAATGTATAACCGAAGTCATAAAAAGATTTGCAATCGTAAGATTCAACAAAGTAAAATTTACAAAACTGTTAATATAAGTTGATTTTAAAGAAAAATGTTGTTTTTTGAGATTCAACATCTAGGTTGATATTATAACATTGACAATGTCATATTCGATTAACTAAAGTTGACCCAATGTCCTTAGTTTTTCATCTTTTAAACAAAGTACTAATTTTATAAGATGTCAGAAAACTGTCAATGTCATAATTTATCAATTTAAATTGGCCTAATCCACCTAGTTTTTAACGCATTGAAAAAAGTATCATTTTTCAGTTTCACAACCTAAAAGACTATTGTTGTTCTTTTCTAGTGTATCAATGAATCTGAATACGAGCACGATTCAAAACCTAAAAGTCATCACTAACTCAAGTGGTTAAGAGATTATTCTATGTTGTCTTAGATTTTAGGTTCGACTCTGGCTCACCGCGAGAATATCTTAGAACATATACTCTCAATTGTAAGGCAATAAGACATATTATTACAAAAATAAATATGAGTACAATAACATTGAATCTTTCACCATTAATAAAGATAAATACATTTGTGTGTGTATGCATAAAAAATATTATTTGTAATATTTTCGAGTAAATTATGTTAGTCTCGTTTATTTATAAGCTAAATATCTTAAAATTAATATATATACTAATTATTATTATTAACATCTAGCGGGCCAATTGATTACTCAAATAAAATGCATTTATAACTATTCAGAATTTAAAGTTATTGAATAATTAAATTGTAATTATATATATATATATTTGCAGTAGCATTAACAAACAATCCATATTTAATTTTTCTCAATTGAGTATCAATCTTGTTTGTGACATAAAATTAATTTATATATTGTGAAGACAAACTACTGATATTCACAGGTCTTTTTTCCCCAAGAATTTGAAGGAAAAATTGTACTAATGTCGTTATTCAAATCGGTTTCAAGTTTCTTTCATTTATGATTCTAATCTTTCTTCCAATAATAATTTGATACTATATTTTTTCTAAAATTAAATATTTTTTAATTTGATAAAATTTTATAATTAGTTTTTTTTCTTAAGAGAGTGAAACAAAATAAAACTTTCGTTTTACCTTTTTACAAATTGACCATCATTAAATAGTATTATAAAGATAATTCTTTTTTTAAAAGTGAAATATGAAAAAAATCTATTCAGCAAACCATCGCAGTTTTAACAAATATTATGACAATTAATGTCAAATTCTGAATATTATTAAAAATTGGGTCAAATTCCAAAAACAATAATGTAATACGGATCAAGTTAATAATTTGATATCTATTAAGTCCATAAATAATCTAATATTTATGTTTAAAGTTAAATAGAATATTTTTGTATTAATTGACACTTACGTATTATATGTATGATGAAAAATACAAATGATAATTTGATGTAGCGGTATAAAGATATATTAATGAATGAGTATACTCATGTTCGATCCCCATTAACAACATTTTTTTGAAATATAGTAAACACATTGGCAAATATATCATTTTACTAGAATAAAATGTCTCACTATTTTATAGGCATGTTGGGCTATTATATATAGAAGAGGTTTTTCATATCTTAAGACAAATGTATTACACCCAGATTTTAAGTTAAATGTTAGCTTAATATACCAATTTAATTCCCACTTGTGATGCCTACAAGATAATTACATGACAATTAAATTAGGTTTTTAAATGCCAGTTATAATATCCAAGCCCACAATAAAATGGAAATCGAACTCCGTAATCCACCATAAGTTAGTCAAATGAGATAACAATTTAGTACCCATTAGTTATTGACTTGTCCTTATAAATTCTCAAACACTCTTATTCTTATCGATGTGAGATTTTACAAAAACCCCCTCTTAGAGATTCGACGATCTCGTCGAGCCCATAAACTCACTTACGAATCCGACTGAGTCCGGGAAATGCTTCTATACTCCCATCCGGGCAGAACTCTGATACCATTTGTGATTATAAGTGTAACTATTATTTCATAAAAATATGATTTATTTATTGCGTGAGCTTTGATAGCAATTATGGTTGCGCTTGTATTCTAACTTAAATCTGTCTTCACAAGATGCTCACGTATCTCAATAAATAACGAGAATCAAGATAAAAATGTAGTTCCACTATAATAAAAATGACCCTTTTCTACCATCAAATCGGTGGAAAAAGGCCCAAAATCGGTAGGAAAAATGCCTCATTTCCTATCGAAGGTGTACGGTAGGAAATTCCAAACCCAAAAATGACCCAGGACGGGAAACACTACACGGCGATCAACATGGGCCCCACAGATTACATGGCTTGCCTGTTGTTCTGCCAACTTGGCATTCCACATGGCCTGGGACCTGTCCAAACAATTGCCCCATCATGTGTTACGTCACTCATAAGTCTGACTTGGTTGAAGCATTTCCTATAACATATAAACATATACACTTTTGATTTGTATGACATATCAACATTTTAATTTATTTGACATTTGATAAAAAATATGTAACGTCGGAATTTTTTGATATTTTTTATTGATTTTTGTGACTGTAATAGGGAATGATGCTGATGGAAGGCCTCTTCTCAGAAGAGAAGAAAGAATACTCACCAAGTTGGTCATATTAGCAAAAGACTAGCCCTCGAACTCTTTCCCACGATCATAACAAATTAGGTAATATTTCCGAATCTCCTGCACTTGATCATGATTCAAATCAGGGCCACAATCAGATTTCATCTCCGTCTAATATTAACTTGTGTTTACAAGTTTTCTAAACAATGATCATAACCAAACTCATGTTCAATCAGTTTAGGAGGAAACATAAAAACCTCCATTTGATAGGTTTTTCAAATTTCAGGTGTGTTTATGTGTTTCAGTATTTGCAGTACATTTATTTTCACTTAATTTGTGTTTTTTCCTTATTAAAAGCTCTGAATTTTTTCTTCTTGCTTTTTAAATGACACGTATTATAACAATTCTTGTAAAAGTTATTTGTAAATTTGTGCATTAAGTATGAAAAAATGAGAGAATCATGCAATAAGTACTCGAATAACAAGTACAATGATTGATAAACAATCAAAACACACATTTGGATAACAACAAGAGGAGAAATATAGAGCTTGAAAATCCGGTTGTGCATTCCAAATCTGAGGCTGAATTTTGGACAAAAAAGGCCACGAGTGCAGAAGAGATGTTGTGGTATATGAGTCGGGAGGCCAGCCTCTTGCTATGAGAGGAAGAGGTTATGTCTCTGTCTTGGTGGGCCATGAGAGGAGGTTAAAATTGTGTGGGCTAGTGATGGTTAAATGTGCTATTTGCAACTCTTTTAAGCCCACGTAGGGTTTAATTAATAAAGGGGTATCAAAATGAATATCTATACCTTGTCATTGTCCAACTATAAGAAATATTAACTAGATTTTGTTTACTTAAAATGTACCTAGGTTTATTAAAACTTTTATGACTATGCATGTGCTAAAAAATAAAAAAATTCCATTTACTCAGGTCAGGGTTGGTTGGAACCACAATGTTGGTGTATAAATGTATTTAACTAACAAGGAGAAATTAAAAAAAAAGAAAAGAAAAGAATTGTAACTATTTCCATATTATAGAAAGAAAAAATTAAAAAAAAATTATAACTATTTCCATATTATCACTTAGAGCATGTACATATTGGTGGGTTTAATTCTAAACATATTTTATTTGTTTGTTTTGTTTAATATTGATTTGAATAAATCAACGTGTACACGTTGAAGTAGTAATAGTCAGTTAGGAGTTTGTAGTAATAGTCAGTTAGGAGTGTTGAATTTGGTTGAGCTTTAGATTATTTCGAGATTTGCCGGAAAAGTTGTCATTTTGATCGGAAAATGGATTGTATCGTTGATCCGTCATTGTTGATGTTAATTTTGGATTTTGGAAATGATTTAGACTACTTTGTTGTGTGAAATTGAACCGAAAAAACCCATTTTTGGCTAGGAGTTATCGAATGGCTGCTGGATTTTTTGAAGCTCACCGGAATCAGAGAATTTTTCGGAAAGTTTTTTTTTAAAAAACTGGTGCTCATTAATACGACCGCATTCGGTCGAATTTAGAACAATATTTTTAACCACATACGGTTGAAGTATATTCTAGGCGGACATTTCAAATTTTTCCAAAAATTAAATATTTTGGGCGAGATTTTCAAATTTTAGGTGAAAAACAAATTTGACCGTTTTCGGTCGAATTTAGCCGCTCGTATACTAACTACAGCCGATTTACTTAATATGACTCGAGCGAATACGTCATGTCCAAAAACTATTGGAATAAAATTAAAATAAATATTAATGCATATTCATATTCGTACACATATTCGTATCATTAATTTTACTCCGGTTGCGTAAGTTATTTAAATTTGAAAGTTAAGCTAAATTTCTGTAAATAAATATGATACATGTTTATAACTTGATATTTTGTACATGTGCAATGACCAAGGTAATAAAATACTAAGCACCTACGTAAAAATAAAATTTTCTTTGTATACAAACACTCGTCAATGTCACAATAAAATCACTTTATGGTATTACAACATTTTTTAGCATTAATATTAATTGCACATGCATCATACACAAAAGTGCAAAGTCGCCCTCCCAACAATATTTCAGGGTACAATTGTAACCTTCACCTCCTTCATTCCTTTGTCTCCCCCACAGAGGAAGATGCCGTTTCCTCCTCTTCACAGCAGCAAGGGGCCTGGCGTTGCCTACACACCGTGGCATTCGCCAACATCTCTTCTGTCCGCTGGACCTTTTCTTTCCAAAACTCGGCCTGAGATTTGTTGTTTGCTACCTGCTTTTCTAACTCTATACTTCTCCTCCTGCTGTTGTCCAACTCTATGTTTCTGTTGTTTAGAACCTCATTCTGAGATGCCAACTGTTCTTGGATAGAAGAGATAGTACTCTTCATATGAGCGATTTTCATGTCTTTCTCCCTACATATCGGGGATGCTTGTTCTTCTGCTTGCTTCAGTAAGTCACTGCATTTGTTATTCAAGTAGTGCTTGCAAGTTTCTTTCATTTTCTCATACTGCATATGCATTATGTAAAAGATAACTATGTGTTACAACATTATTGTAATATCTAACCTAGCTATACATTGTAAACGCACCTCAGATTTGAATAATCTGTCAAAGGGATCTTCTTGTGTTTCCTGTGGTACTGATTGCATGTTGGTATCGTCATCAAGACCTCTGTTTACCAAACTTGCAAAGGACTGAATATTAAGCTCATTTTGTTTCGGATGAGTAGGAAAGAGTTCAAGCGCTACTCTTTTGGTGCTACTTCCAACTTCATCCGCAGTGCTTTTCTCTTGCCAGAAGTCACGGGAGCATCCCTGCCGGTTGCAATCACAAAAATAGATGAAAATATTGCAAATAACAGATTATATCTTTACATTTATTTTTTATCAATTGTCAAACAAGTTAAAATCTTATTATGTCACAGAAATCTAAAGTGTATATATATCTTTATGTGTGCTGGCGTGTATATATTCATGATGTTACCAGTTACCTCCAGTATTGGCGGACGACATTGTTTATAGGAATGTAATGTTTGCTTACAGGGAAATGTTTGCGGGAGGAATTGGAAGAGATGGAAGAACACTGAAAAAATAGATGGATGTTATGCCCATGCGGCTTCAAAGATATATACATACTGATATTGTGTGTTTTCTATGCGAGAAGTGTATAAAAGGAAATGTGAGAAGATACACATCCTAAATTTGAAAAGACTCATCTTCACTTTTGTGTTTAAAAAACGCTAATTAGGTCAAACTTTTTTAAGTTGGTTTTTTAAATTTTTCTTTCAAATATTTTATTTTCTTGCAAAACAATTCATGATAGAAAAAAATTAAAATTTGGCATTAGCCTAAATCCATGCAACCTTTTACCAAAATTTGGTGTGAAAATGTATAAAACTTGAAATTGTGTTTGAATTTGACATCATTTTTTAATTATTCCAATTTAAATTTAAATTCACTAGCATCTTATTATTAAGATGTAAATTTATCTCATGTATCAAATTTAGTTGGTTATTCAACCTAGTCTCTACCTTTGAATTTAATTTATTTGAAAAATCATCAAAAATACTATTTTTTTTAAGTTTTTTTGCGATTTTACTATCTTCTGAAAATATTTGCAAAAATAAGGTGCAATCAAAATCAACCATATATGTAACTATTTGAATAAAGTTTTTTGCTTGCATTTGAGTCTGCATTAGTTGCAGAAATTCAACGAATGTTGCATTTAGTTGAATCGAATTACAGAATACCCTATTTTTGCAAAAAAAAAATTGAAAAAAAAATATTTTTGCAAGTTTGTTAAAAAATGACAGTATTTTTTCAAAAATATTTTGGACATTAGGTATTTTTTTAAAAAGCCCTTAATTTATTTGGACTGCTGGATAGTAATTTTACTTGTATTAAATAATTGAAAATTTCAAAACAAAACTCTAAATATATGATATATGATACTTGACAAATTATTTATCCACAACTTTACTCGGCAATTCTTATGGACCTAGGATCACAAATGAAATGTGATATATGAGATTTCTTTATGACTTGATAAGGTAATACTAAATTTAGATTTAAATTCGAATACAAACTATCATATAAAATTTGAATACAATTTATGGTTTCAATAACTTCACACAATATTTTGATAAAAAGTTGCATGGCCTAGTGAGGTCAAATTTTGATTTATTGTAGTATAATTCTGAACCTTTTTTACAAAAATAAAATTTGACAGAAAAATCAAAGAAGCCAACAAATTTAATAAAACTCTAAACTTAAATTTTAATTTTTGACCTAACGAACAAACGGGGATGTGCCTTTTCATTTAATTTGTTTTTTTGATAAAAAACTTTGTATTTTTTCTTCGTACTTTTTAAATCACATCTATTATAACAATTCTTGTAAAAGTAAAAATTATTTTTATACTTGTGCATGCAGTATGAAGAAATGAGAGAATCTTGCAAACACTACTTGAATAACAAGTACGATGATTTAATGAGACTAGAAGATGAGCGAGCCTCCATGATATGTATGGAGAAAGATGTGAAAATGGCTCGTATGAAGAGTAAAATATATTTTCTTCAAGCAATGTTGGCTTCTAAGAATGAGTTGACAAACAACCAAAACATGTAGGAAATAAACAAGTAATAACAGAGTAATGAAAGGAAAGAACAACTCTTTATTTCTCTAAGTAGCAACTGTGCTTCAGAATTACAGAGAAGATGCAATATATCTATTAAAGTACAACTACTATTCTGGCAAACAAATAGAAATAAACTCCTAAGATCTCTCCACTTCTACCACTTATTTGTTACTCTCCTGAAAACACTCTACGTGCACATTGACCATATCAAACTACTGCTAAATGCAAAACTAACTTGACACGTAGATAAATAAATATGCAGACAATGTTTAGATTAAAACCCAATATTCAACCCTGTAATCTAAACATTCTCCTCGAAGCTCTATACTCCCAGTAACCCGCGCATCTTCTCGAAGTTGACCACAGATAGAGACTTTGTGAGAATATCAGCTCTCTGATTTTCAGAATTCACATGTTTAATCATAATTTCACCTCTTTCAACATACTCACGGATGAAGTGATAGCGTATATCGATATGCTTGCTTCATCCGTGAAAGATCGGATTCCGAGCCAAATCAATTACTGATTTGTTATCAACAAACAACACAATTGGACCATGTTTTGTATCTGTCAATTCCATGAGCAAGTTCCTAAGCCAAACTGCCTGACATGCCGCTGCTGTGGCAGCCATGAATTCAGCCTCACAAGACGATAAAGCCACACATCTCTCCTTTTGTGAGACCCATGTAATAAGACTTTCATCTAAATAAAACGCCATCCCTCCAGTACTTCTCCTGTCTTTTACGTTCCCACCTAAATCACTATCCGAAAAACCAGATAATAAGTAATCTCCAGCCCCTTGTGTATATCTCAGACCAAAGTGAAGTGTGCCTTTCACATAACGTAGTATACGCCTAGCAGCTCCGAAATGCAACACTGTAGGATGTTTCATAAAACGGCTTATAACCCCAACTGAATACGCAATATATGGCCGCGTGTGTACCAAATATCTCAGCCGTCCCACAATACTTTTGAACATTGTTGAATCCACTGCTTTCCCCTTTTTGTCTTTTCCATTTTGTTGCCTTGGTTCCATAGGAAATTTCGCAGGATTGCAGTCCGCGTGTCCAGCCCTTTCCAGCAGTCTCTTAGCGTACCCAGTTTGCTTAAGTTGTGTATAGCCCTTTCGCTGATCAACCTCAATACCCAGGTAGTGTGTCAGTTTGCCAAGATCACTCATATCGAACTCGACACTCATTTGGTTCTTGAACATTCGAATGCATGCTGTGCTAGTCCTTGCACCAATAAGTCATCTACATAGACTCCCACAATCAAACACTCCGTACCTTCACGCCTAACATAAATCGCGTGTTCGTAGGGGCACTTCACAAAACCAAGGCTCTTGAGACACTTATTTAGTTTTACGTACCAAGCTCTAGGGGCCTGTCGTAGGCCAGACAATGCCTTAATCAACTGATATACTTTATGCTCCTCATTTTCTTTCACAAAACCCTCCGGTTGCTTGACAAACACAACCTCCTCCAAGTCACCATTCAAAAACAATGACTTTACATCTAAATGATGAACTTCCCACACGTTCTTTCCTGCTAATGCCAACAATAATCTCACCGTTTCGAGTCATGTGACAGGTGCAAATACTTCCTCAAAATCGATGCCTTATTTTTGCATGTATCCTTTTGCCACCAAACGCGCCTTGTACTTAACAACATTGCCACTTGCATCTTTCTATAACTTGTACACCCACTTTAAGCCAATAGATTTTTGACCTGGAAGCAAGTCCACTAACTTCCAAGTGTTATTTTTCTCTATTGCATCAATCTCTTGCTGCATTGCATCTTTCCACAGCTTCTCCTTTACTGCTTCATCAATACCAGCTAGTAACAATTCATTATCTGCTTCCACCTCCTGTGTTTCCTCATAAATTTCACTCAGTTGTCTATATTTTTTGGGCTTGGTACTACAACCTGATGTACTGGATGAAGTACCAGATTGTCGACTCATTTCTCCCATATCTGTTGACTCTGTGCTCATCGAAAAATCTCCAGTATTGTTACTATCACCACTACTGTTTCTGTCTTGCAAAGGCTTGACGGGTTCTACACTTGCATCCTCCGTTTTTGCATCTGTAACTCGAACATTGGAGATAGAAAACAACCAGATGCTGATGTCATTTCCATTTGCTAGCTGCTGATCACGCCAAATCCACCACTTCCCTTCATCACACACAAATCACGGCTCACCAAAATTTTTCCGAAGTCAGGATCCAATAGTCTACAGTCTTTTGTACCTGGTTCTCTCCCCAAGTATATCACTTGTCAGCTTCGATCATCTAACTTTGTCACTTGATTACTTGGCACCTTCATGTATGCAACACACCCAAATATTCTGAGCTGAGCAAGATCTGGTTTGTTGCATGTCCATGATTCATAAGGTGTTTTCTCGGAAAAGGAACGAGTAAGCAGTCAGTTCAAAACATATACCGAGTGCCTTATTGCTTCTCCCCACAAATTTACTGGCAATTTCATCTCTTTCAAGAAACTCCTCGCCATGGCCATGACCGTGCGGTTTTGTCGTTCCACAACCTCATTTTGTTGAGGGGTGTATGGAGCGGTGTATTGTCTTACAATTCTCGATTCTTCACAGTAAGCTATAAATTGTTTGGAACAAAATTCGTCTCCGCGGTCTGTTCTAAGCATCTTAATCTGCTCCTCCCTGTCCTTTTCCACCAATATTCTGAATTTCTTGAACACTTCTAAAGCCTCATCTTTGCTTGTTAACATGTATGCCCACATAACTCTACTATAGTCATCCACCAAGAGCATAAAATAATTATTACCTCCTTTTGTTGTTGGTGATATAGGCCCGCACAAATCAGCATGTATTAATTCCAAAGGCTGGCTTGCTCGAAAACTTGCTTCATTTTGAAATGGCTTCCTAGTCTATTTCACCATCAGACATCCCGTACAAACCCCATTTGGCTGAATCAAGTCTGGTAATCCAAGTGCCATTTCTTTGTTTGACATGAGTGTCATGACTGCAAATTTGACATGGCCAAGTCGACTATGCCAACGCCAGGCCATCTCTTCTGATTTTGACATAAAACAATTCCCCACACTGGTCTCAAATATGACCTTATATAGGCGATTAGCAGTCCTCTGTGCCTTACACAAATTTGGGATAAAGTATATACCTCGTTGAACACCAGCTCTTTTCGATTTTTGCATTTGAAAACCACTGTGCCCTTTTCTTTTATGTCTACCACCGATCCGTCTCCAAACTTAACCTGTCCCGTAATACTCTCATCAGGTTCCCGAAATTTTGCACGATATCCCGTCATATGGTTGCTAGCCCCATTATCTAGATACCACAAATTTGACTCCTCGTTTGCTTTGTCCTCTACCTTCAGCTTTGGCATCACATCATTCTCGCTTATCAACATTATTTCTTTCTTTCGTTCCACAAGAAGTAAAGCTGGTTAATCATCATATGTCTGAGTTAAATTGGCCTCCTGCTTCGAGTCTTTCTCTCATTTTGGTTTACGAAATTATTGCAAAGTGCCCATATGCACTGCAATTGAAACACCGTACTTTACTTCTGTCACGCATGCCTCGAACCCCTTGAAAATTACCTCTGCTTCTCAGATTTGAACTACCCTCACCTCCATTCTTATTCGATTTCTTCAACCACTCCTCTCTTTTGAGGAATAATTTACTGTCACTAGCTTCACGCCTCAGCCATTCTTCTTCAGTAAGTAACAATTGTCCAGTGCTCTTCTCGGTATGGCCCTTTAATTTTTCTTCATGTGCCTTAAGAGATCCAACTGCCTCCTCAAAAGTCATCTCATCGATATTTCCGAACTGCTCCTTTGTAATATTTGGGATATATCGTGTAATTATTTTTGCTAATAAATAAATATTATGTATGTTCTGTATTTATTCTGTGAATTATTTGTTAATTGGTGTATATGTTTGGATGTTTAAATATAATGTAATTTGAGTATTTTAATTTTTATATTTCCAAAATAAAATATAGATAATTTTAATATTTTTCTATTAATTTTTATGTTGATTTATGATTTTATAAAAAATTTATGGATTTAATAAATTATTTTTCCGAGTATTTATAAACTATTTTGTATAATCGGGAACCAGCCGACCTCACCCGTTTTTACGTTTTTATAACCCGAAACTCTTCCGAGAACTTCTTCTTAACCTAATTGCAATATTCCGAGCATTTTCCATGTTTTGACTTTTTCGATCCGGCGTACGGTTTTCCCCGTACGGGTCCCGGCGCGATATTTTCGATACAAAATTGGTTTCAGTAAATCGATAAAACCAGTATTTTCAATAAACGGCATCTTTTTATTAAACTATTATAATTATCATCTCGTAGTACGTGTAACCAAAGCGTTGAGACCAAGACCGCAGTACAAAATGTACAGATTTGGATAATTATCCCAAAACTGGTACCGTTTTGGACCTGTTTTCTCAAATAAATGCAATATTTTATATCCGGTATGATCCAATGGGGTACCAATATTCCATAAATATAAATAGCCCTTACTGTATTTTATTTCGTACGGAAAATCATTTGGAGACAGTAATTATATAATTTACAGAGAAAATACATATATTCATATAAACTTTCAAGAATCAAACAATCTTTTGAAGGTGTTATTGATTTCTGTTTGGGAAGCTTGAGTAACCAAAACGAAGGGTTTGAGGAGTACTATCAGATTCCAGGACTGGTTTTATTGCAGAATTCAAGGTTTATTTTCTATATTTTTATTTATTTTTGAATTATTTTGAATTAAATTATAAATTTTTGTTCGAGTGATTGTTTGGATGATTTGATGATTGCATGTTGTAGAGCTTTTCTTCGTGATGATTTTGATATATTATATGACTGATTTAGAGTTCAATAACATGTTCAAAATTGAGTTTGATTTTCGAATTTTAAAATGAGGGTTTATAACCCGTATGAATGTTCTTAATTGAAATTTGGGGGTTTATGTTCTAGGGGTTATTAGATTTTTTGTTGATTGCACCGTGTTCCTTGTTGAATTTGCAATCGATTCATGTATAGTACATCAACAGACGATTCCTAGTTTACTCAAATCGAAGCAAACAAAACTCGTCGGAGCCGGCGAGTTTCTCGGCCAAACTAGGGGTTATTAGAACGATTTGATTGCATGGTTGAGTTCCTGGTGATTAGTGTGATCTGGAGGTGGTGGTGGCTGAGCATCCCTGGATCGTCTTCTCCGGCGAGACAGGGGTGTTTTCCGGCGAAGGGTTGGAAATATTGCAGTTTGGTCCCTGTTGTTTTGAAAATGATGTAGTTTGGTCCCTGAACTTTCCAGAATTTGCAAAAATAGGATTGTTGTTTTAAAAATATTTAAAAATCATATTTCCTATTTATTTTAATTACAGAAGTTCGTTTTTAATTATTTAAAATCCTAAAAATTATTATTTTAATTCCAAAAATTATTTTTAATTCAAAAATAAATCTGAATTAATTAGTTTATTAATTTTAGTTAATAATTAATTAGTTAACTGGTCAATTAATTCGAAAATTAATTGATTAATTGATTTAATTAATTATTAATTGATTTATTTAATTATTCAGTTAGATTTAATTATTTATTTTTGATTTAAAAATTCCAAAAAATAGGTTCGAGCTTTTAAATATTATTTTAGATTGTTTTCAAGGCTCGATAATTATTATAAAATTATTTTGAAGGCGGATTCGACCAATCGAACCCTATTTATTGTTTTAAAATGATTCAACGGCCCGTTTAAATTCTGAAAAATATTTAAAAATTCATATTAAATATCCGAAAAATCATTTTAACATCAGATCTTCCTTGAAAAAGTATTTTCATCGAACACCTTACGTGTTATGTGTTATATGTGCATTGATTGACGTGTTAAATGCGTATATGTATATTATATGACTGTTTTAATTGTATCTTTCGATCCGAAAGTCGGATTTGGGTAAAACGAACGGTAGATAGAAGCTTATATCGAATAGAATCATACGAGATGAGTATTGATAGATACTTATGTTATGTGAGAAGAGGAAACAAGGCGTAGGAAAGGGATGAATGTAGTCAAGGAATAAGAGGTTGTGATTGAAAGCTAGTGAAGTGTAGCAAGTTAATACAAGGCAAGTGTTCTGAACCTTCTCAATACATATCATGAATAATTGATAGTCCTATTTTATATTGCAAGTGCTTTGAAGCACTGAACCCTAAACCTTGATTCCATTTATTGATCTTTGAACCGTAAGCCTTATTCTTTCTGAACCATTGATTGTTGAATACCCAAATATGAACCATAAACCTACGATACTACTCCACAAATACATACAAACTAAATACCGAACACTAAGCCAAGATTGCTTACATACTCAAACCATTATACCTTATACATTGAAAGACCAAATCCTTGTTACCCTGAAATTTTGATTCTTTTGTTATCCGATTCTTGCACCGGCTGATAGCCATTCCTTGTAATTGCCATATTATTTCCTTGTGAAGATTGAAACCATCTCATTCTTGGAAATCCAATGTTGTTTATGATTTTATTTATTGCTTTACATTGTTTATTCTGTTATTGTGATATAATTGGATTATTTTATAAAATTGTGGACCAGATTCGTGGTCAGACCAGATTGGTGGTCAAGTTAGGCCAATGTGTGCCTTGGATCCAGTAATTAGATTAGAGCTGTGTGCCTTGCTCGGGGTTAGTGCGTGACTGATCAGCATCCTAACCTTGGTTTTTAAAATGAAAACATAATATCCAATTCCAAATCATTATTCATTGTTCACTTAATACCTTAAATCATTTCACTTGATCATTTTTTTATCTCATTATTGTCAATGTGACTTGCTGAGCTAGTTAGCTCATTTGTGCAATTTTGTTTATATTCTTTTCCAGTTAAGAAGGAACCTGTTGGTAGCGAGGATCCCCAATCTAGTGCGCGAGCTAGGATTCCAAGTTAAGAGGAATAAGCTAGCTGAAGACTTTTGTAATAGTTTAAGTTTATAAAGTTTGTAAGAATGTTTAATATTTAGTTGTAAGTTTGAATAGTTGAGATTTGGACGTTTGTAATATAAGTGTGTGTGTGTGGCTTGTGTGCATACTTTAACCTGTTGCGATCTGTGGAAGTTGGTAAGTAGGGTCACTGCATACTATTATTATCTTATTTTTTTGTTATAAGCAGGTTTATAAATAAGGTGTGTGTGTGGACCCCAAACTTCTGACCCGGGTTTGGAGGGCGTCACAACCATGGCTGAAGTGATCTGAAGAAATTTGGATGGCACAACTCGTAGTAATTTCTTGACCACATAATGTTCCTCTACTGTTTCTCCTAGTGCCCTCATATTGGTCACCAGACCACTCAGTGTCATGCTGAAATCATCCATCAACTCTGTCTCCTTCATACTCAGAGTTTCAAGTTCCATTTTCAACGTTTAAACTTTGGCTTGCTTCACTCGTTCAGCGCCCTGACACATCATCTTTACGGCTTCCCAAACTCCTTTCACTGAAGTTTTCTCTGCCACTGCTAGCAGGATATCTTCGGGTATGACTTGATATATGACAACCACTGCAAATCTATCTGCCTTAACCTCAACCAGAGCCTTTGGATTTGTGGGTTCGATTGCCTTCCAGATTCCGTGTGCCATCATAACAGCTCTCATCTTCATAGCCCACGCTATATAGTTACTCTTGCTCAACATAGGGTAGCTCAGTGCCACCGTACCATCCTTGTTCTTGAGTCCCTCCATCGTCGCTCCTTTTGGCATATACTTGAGCATACGCTAAATATAAGCTATGATACCAAATGTAGGAAATAAACAAGTAATAACATAGTAATCAAAGGAAAGAACAATTCTTTATTTCTCTAAGTAGCAACTGTGCTTCAGAATTACAGAGAAGATGCAATATATCTATTAAACTACAACTACTATTCTGGAAAACAAATAGAAACAGACTCCTAAGATCTCTCCACTTCAACCACTTATTTGTTACTCTCCTGAAAATACTCTACGTGCACATTGACCATATCAAACTACTGCTAAATGCAAAACTAAATTGACATGTAGATAAAAAAAGGATAAAATGACTATTTGGTCACTGTAGTTACTAGTAACTTGCAAGTGAGTCATCAAGTTAAAAAAGCTCTCAATCGCATCATGAACTTGTAATTAACTTGCAATCACATTAGTGAAGTTCATAATACTTGCACCGCCGTTAAAAATGTGTCGACTTTTAACAGAAACCGTTAAATTGTGTAACATCATCTTTAAATTTTCAAATTTCAATTAAACTATGCATAGGAGAATGGATCACAAGTTCTTTAGAAATAATAATTATCTAATAGTATTACAAAATAGCTAGCTATATGAATTTTAATATTTGTGTTACACATGTTCTTACAAATACATAGAAAAGCACAACCAACTGTTAGGGTCCAAAAATATTTCCGGTTGAGTTACACCCTTCATTACCTTAATCCTTCAGGTCCAGAGGAATAGCTGCAAACCTCCTAGTTTTAACAGCAGAAAAGGTGGTTGGCTTGGCATTCTAACCATGGCTTTGCACACATTTTTTTTGTCCTTACCTTTTCTTTCCAATCCTAGGACCAAGATTTTTAGTTTGCTACCTCCTTTGCCAATTCTAATGCTATACTATTCCTCCTACTTTTGTAAAATTTTGTGTTTTTGTCGTTTATCAACTCATCTACTGCTACATATTGTGCATCAAATAGGTTAATGTATGTAAATTATGCACTTTAAGTTTAGTAACTAAAAAGTGGCTAACTTGACTTCTGTTCTAACATTAAAATTTATTTTTTAAACTAATAATTAGAAATAGTTATGCTTAAATGCTCTAGGTGATCATCTAAAAATAGTTACAATTTTTTCTTCCTTCTTCTTGCTGGTTAAAACACTTTTATACAACAACATTGTGGTTCCAACCAACAGTGACATGAGTTAATAGGAGCACCAAAATTTTTAGCATATACACAGTTATAAAAGTTCCAATAAACCTAGTTACATTTTTATTTTAAAAAAATCTAATTAATGTTTATTATAATTGGACTGGAATTAGATATAATATTCCTACTACAGTTATTTATTTAAAACCTACTTGGGCTCAAAAGAGTTGCAAATATCACACCTAATCATAACTAGCCCACACACTTTAACCACCTCTCATGCCCCACCAACAGAAGACAGAGACATAGCCTCATCGTCCATATCATCATCCTCTTCAAAGCAAGGGGCCTGGCCTACCAGACTCATATTCCAGAACACTTCTTCTGCACTCCTGACCTTTTCTTTCCTAACTTTTTCCTGAGATTTGGATTGCACTACCTGCTGTTCTAGCTCTATGTTTCTCCCTTTGTTGTTGTCCAACTGTGTGTTTTATTGAGTTTTAATCTAAACATTGTCTGCATATTTATTTATCGGGTAAAATAGCTATTTGGTCACTGTAGTCAGTAGTAACTTGCAACTGAGTCACCAAGTTAAAAAAACTTTCAGTCAAATCATAAAGTATTTTAAAATTTACAAATTCATCATTGCCGTTAGTTCTGTTAAATTCCCTAAAGGAAAAATGACGTGGCATGCTGTCAAGTTCATCTCAATTTTCAATTAGGTCATTAATTTTATCTCAATTTTCAATTAGATCATTAACTTTATCTCAATTTTCAATTAGATTATTAACTAAATTTGGTTTTAAAATATATTAAATTTAAGGATTTTATATTATTAAGTCCCATTTTAAAAACCCATTTACGTATTTATCCCTTTTATACTATAATTTATAAACATATCCCACTTTCAATTTTTTTGTCTTTTTTAACTTAATCATATATATGTATATTATTGGGGACATTTTAGTCCATTCAAGTAGACAAAAATATGTATAAATTAACTGTGGGACATATTTATAATTGCTAACTAAAATGAGACACATTTATAAATTAACATATTAATATGGGATATATTATACAAATTCCCTAAATTTAAAATTGAAACTCATTTATTTCATATACTTAGAAAAATATCACAATTTTCAGTTTAATTAATTTTTGTCTAAATAGTTGCATTACACTTTAAATAAATTTAAATTTTCATAACCATTTAATTTATACTTTAAATTCTTTCATTTTTTCTAAAATGTTTCCCTTTAATTAAATTTAAATTTGTGTGTACCATTTGAATCCATATACGTATAATCGATACAAGTGATCAAATATTTAGATAACATATTTTTCCCAATAATTTTGTTTCCTCCATTAATAGTGTTGATGTTTTCAGTGTAATTAAAATATAAATAAATTTAGAATTGATAAAATATTTAAAATATCTTATTTCTAAATATAATTTTTCTGATAGTTATAATTGATATCAGTGATGAATTTGAAAAACATCATTTGTTATATTTTAATATTCAATTTTTTCCCAGTAAGTAGCCTAATCGAAAATTAACACATAGTTTAGTGATGAATATGAAAATTTAAAGATGATGTTACACAATTTAAGGGTCTCCGTTAAAAGTCAACACATTTTTAACGGCGGTGCAAGTATTCTGAACTTCACTGATGTGATTGCAAGTTAATTACAAGTTCATGATGCGATTGAGAGATTTTTTAACTTGATGACTCACTTGCAAGATACTAGTAACTACAGTGACCAAATAGTCATTTTACCCGTTAGAATGCCAAGCCAACCACCTTTTCTGCTGTTAAGACTAGGAGGTTTGCAGCTATTCCTAACGGTTATAATCGTAAGCCAAAAGTAATGAAGGGTGTAACTCAACCTGAAATATTTTTGGACCGTAACTATTGGTTGTGCTTTTGTATGTATCTGTAAGAACATGTGTAACACAAATATTAAAATTTATATAGCTAGCTATTTTGTGATACTATTAAATAATTATTATTTCTAAAGAACTTGTGATCCATTTTCTATGCATAGTTTATTTGAAATTAAAAAATTTCAAATAAAAATTTCTTAATTAATTATTTGACATCTCTAATAAAATGAAATGTATGTTTTTTGTTTTTTTTATAATAACATATGTGATAATAGTTTTTTAATATATTATATTTTAAGAAATCTATTCCTTAATATATCCTTCCATATTTCATATATGCATCATAAGATCTTTTCTTTAAGAATCTAAATACAATTTGAATTATCTTTTTATAAATAATTTTATTTGGGTATTTTTTGATAGGATTGAAAATTGATTAGATGGGTATATTTATGTCTCCAAGTCCCCACATTCTATCTTAACTGACGAGTGAGCCACTCTCTGAATATAAGTGCTCTCGCTCAAAGTCATGTTAGCAAATCTATGGTTATAGGTTTTAAAAATACCTCCATTCAATTGAATTGTTGAACATATTTCAAATATTTCCTCACATAATTAGCACAATGTTATCAATGGATGGTGGGAGTATATGTAAAAGTGCATTAAATAAGTAAGAAAGAATAATATACAAAGACTTGATATACCTACTACATTAAATAGTAAATCTTGTACAATCATGTAGTTGCTTGAGATAAGTCAAGAATATCACAAATCTATGCTATACTATTATAAGCAGAACACTCTCTATTTGGTAGTTGCTCGGTACAGTTGTTTGATACGACAAATAACAACCGTCAGATCTAAAGTCCGAAAAATGAGAACCACTGGATACAATAATAAAATATTATTATATTAATATTTAAAGTGCTCTCATGGATTCAGGATTCGAACCCCCTCAGCAGCTTATTATATTTAAACTTTTATATTCTTTATTTTAACAATATATTATATTATATTATTTATTTTCAGTCAAGTCTCAAATTATTATAAAACATATATTGTTATAATTTATTATATTCTTCAATTTATTTTTCAACTATTAAAAATTATATTATAAAATATATTATTAAAAACTATCGAATGTTAAAAACAATTTGTGCATCGCACGGGTTATAGGCTAGTTATAAAATTAAATGAGAGATGTCATGACTACCTTTTTAATCATGCACCTCATGCTATTCAAAAATATGTTTTAAGTTTTAAAAAATATTTCATTATAAAGGATAAGAATAGAAAATATTTATGAATCATTTTTGTTATTATGGAAGGCAAACTATAGTCTTTTTAACAAGATTTCAAAAGAAATTCAACTCAAATATAAAAATCTTTTTGATTTAAATTTATTAATTTCTTTTGTTTTGAAATAGTTCTTATGATAGTCAATTAATTTAGGGTTGGGATCACAAACCAAATGTGACCTAAGTGTTTTTTGTATGACTTAGTAAGATAATAATGAAATTAGAATTAAATTGGAATACAAACTATTATATCAAATTCAAATACAATTTATGATTTCATTAACTTCACACCTAATTCTGCTAAAAAGCTGCGTTGCCTTGGTGAGGTCAAATTTTGATTGTGTATATTTTTTTAAAAAAATGTTTCATAGAAATTTTCAAGAAGCAAACAAATGTATGAAACCCTAAACTTAAATTTCAATGTTTCTCTTAACCAATGCTCTTTTTTAACTTTCATGCACTTCTCTTCACTCATTTTTTCCTTTTCTACATACTCACACAACCGTTGACGGACAACACGGTTAAAAAAATACCATTGTCCTTAAATATACAACAATGGTGAATTGGTTTTGCAAAAACAACTGTTGTATGAATTTCAAAACAAACAATAGTTACCTATCAGTTTAAAAAATGTTGGCTTCTTTGTGTCCTCCATGGAATCAGACAATAGTTAGTAAACTACACCGTTGTCTAAGATTGCTAAGACAACACCATAAAATTATTGTTAAATAACAATCATTTATCAGCTTATGACAATGGTTTTGGTGCTTATGTTGTGGAATTTAGACAAGTGTTTATGGTTACCCATGTCTAATTAAGCATCAAACAACTGTGCATATATACCATTATTAAAAGGAAAGGTCACAAACAATGGTCTTTCAGAGCATTATATTTATAAGATTCACACAATGGATTTGTAACGCGTTATCTAAACACCACATTTAAAAAGTTAATTTTAGAGGTTGTGATTTGAAATGATTTTTTTTAATTCTCCCTCCTATTTTAATTTTATCTTCCCCAAAATGTTAATAACTCACCAGTTTAGTTTCTTCATCTCTCAAATAATAGACAACCTTTTGAGATGAAAAAAACTTGTTGGAAACTCATATACACAATGGTTTGGTTCTTTTGGCCTATTGTCTAAACTCAAGGTACAAGGCGGTTTTATAGATTATTAGAGTAACTGTTGTCTCTGAGTAATGTTAAAAAGAAATATTGACTTGTATATGTCAAATCCCCGCAAAATTAATCCAAAAGCATCCAACCAATGACTAGCTAACAAAAAATCATCCAACCAATATAGACCAGCAAAAAAACCTCAATTAAGTTGCAAATAAGAATATTTCCTCAAGTCAACTACTAATTTCAATTGGATAATTCACAAACCAGATTCTATTACAATTTGACAAGATAATTAATCGAAAAACATATAATCTGATAAAGCTCTCATGATGCCATATAAAGCTTCCAGAACTAAGCGACCAAATATAACAATTTGTTGGCAGAGAAGAAGCAGCGTATCATATATTGTACACCTTATTCGATCCAGAATTCCCACCAAATCCCACCTAGTCCTCACACACAAACGCACAGTTCATATTGTAGTCGGTATTCGAATAACATCCATCCACCTCTTCACTGTTCTTCCCTATCTTTTATGTCCTGGAGCCAACATTTCTCGGTAAGCAAACATTGTATCTCTAGCTACAAACAATGTTGTTAGCCAACACTAGAGTTTAGTAAAGTTATGAATATAACGGCTAGCACAAACATATACACGTATACACTTTTGATTTGTATGACATATCAACATTTTAATTTATTTGACATTTGATAAAAAAATATGTAAAGTCGGAATTTTTTGATATTTTTTATTGATTTTTGTGACTGCAATGGGGAAAGATGCTGATGGGGTGGCTTCTTCTCAGAAGAGAAGAAAGAATACTCACCAAGTTGGTCATATTAGCAAAAGACTAGCCCTCGAACTCTTTCCCACGATACTAATGAATTAGGTAATGTTTCTAAATCTCCTGCACTTGATCATGATTCAAATCATGGTCACAATCAGATTTCGTGTCCGTGTAATATTAACTTGTGTTTACAAGTTTGCTAAACAGTGATCATAACCAAACTCATGTTCAATCAGTTTAGGAGGAAACACAAAAAGCTCCATCTGATAGGTTTTTCAAATCTCAGTCAATATTAGTAGTACATATATTTTCACTTAATTTGTGTTTTTTCTTGATTAAAAGCTCTGAATTTTTTCTTCTCTTGCTTTTTAAATGACTCGTATTATAACAATTCTTGTAAAAGATATTTGTAAATTTATGCATTAAGTACGAAGAAATGAGAGAATCATGCAATAAGTACTCGAATAACAAGTACAATGATTAATAAACACCCAACACAGACAGTTGGATAATAACAAGAGTAGAAATATAGAGCTTGAAAATCCGGTTGTGCATTCCAAATCTGAGGCTGAACTTTGGAAAAAAAAAGGCCACGAGTGCAGAAGAGATGTCGTGGTTTATGAGTCGGGAGGCCAGGCCCCTTGCTATGAGAGGAAGAGGCTATGTCTCTGTCTGTTGGTGGGCCATGAGAGGAGGTTAAAATTGTGTGGGTTGGTTATGGTTAAGTGTTCTATTTGCAACTCTTTTAAGCCTACTTAGGGTTTAATTAATAACGGGGATCAAAATGAATATCTATACCTTGTTTGTGTCCAACTATAAGAGAAATTAACTAGATTTTGTTTACTTGAAATGTACCGAGGTTTATTAAAATTTTTATGACTATGTATGTGCTAAAAAAAATAAAAAAATTCCATTTACTCAGGTTTGGGTTGGTTGGAACCACAATGTTGGTGTGTAAATATGTTTAACTAGCAAGAAGAAATTAAAAAAAAAAAGAGAAAAGAAAAGAATTGTAACTATTTCCATATTATAGAAAGAAAAAATAAAAAAAAAATTATAACTATTTTCATATTATCACTTAGAGCATGTACATATTGTTGGGTTTAATTCTAAACATATTTTATTTATTTGTTTGTTTTGTTTAAGATAAGAATAGAAAATATTTATGAATCATTCTTGTTATTATGGAAGGCAAACTATAGTCTTTTTAACAAGATTTCAAAAGAAATTCAACTCAAATATAAAAATCTTTTTGATTGAAATTTATTAATTTCTTTTGTTTTCAAATAGTTCTTATGATAGTTAATTAATTTAGGGTTTGGATCACAAACCAAATGTGACCTAAGTGTTTTTTGTATGACTTAGTAAGATAATAATGAAATTAGAATTAAATTGGAATAGAAACTATTATATCAAATTCAAATACAATTTATGATTTCATTAACTTCACACCTAATTCTGCTAAAAAGTTGCGTTGCCTTGGTGAGGTCAAATTTTGATTGTGTATATTTTTTTAAAAAAAATGTTTCATAGATATTTTCAAGAAGCAAACAAATGTATGAAACCCTAAACTTAAATTTCAATGTTTGTCTTAACCAATGCTGTTTTTTAACTTTCATGCACTTCTCTTCACTCATTTTTTCCTTTTCTACATACTCACACAACCGTTGACATACAACATGGTTAAAAAAATACCGTTGTCCTTAAATATACAACAATGGTGAATTGGTTTTGCAAAAACAACTGTTGTGCGAATTTCAAAACAAACAATAGTTACATATCAGTTTAAAAAATGTTGGCTTCTTTGTGTCCTCCATGGAATCAGACAATAGTTAGTAAACTACACCGTTGTCTAAGATTGCTAAGACAACACCATAAAATCATTGTTAAATAATAATCATTTATCAGCTTATGACAATGGTTTTGGTGCTTATGTTGTGGAATTTAGACAAATGTTTATGGTTACCCATGTCTATTTAAGCATCAAACAACTGTGCATATATACCATTATTAAAAGGAAAGGCCACAAACAATGGTCTTTCAGAGCATTATATTTATAATATTCACATAACGGATTTGTAACGCGTTGTCTAAACGCAACATTTAAAAAGTTAAATTTAGAGGTTGTGATTTGAAATGATTTTTTTTAATTCTCCCTCTTATTTTAATTTTATCTTCCCCAAAATGTTAATAACTCACCAGTTTAGTTTCTTCATCTCTCAAATAATAGACAACCTTTTGAGATGAAAAAAACTTGTTGGAAACTCATATACACAATGGTTTGGTTCTTTTGGCCTGTTGTCTAAACTCAAGGTAGAAGGCAGTTTTATAGATTATTAGAGTAACTGTTGTCTCTGAGTAATGTTAAAAAGAAATATTGACTTGTATATGTCAAATCCCCGCAAAATTAATCCAAAAGCATCCAACCAATGACTAGCTAACAAAAAATCATCCAACCAATATAGACCAGCAAAAAAACCTTAATTAAGTTGCAAATAAGAATATTTCCTCAAGTCAACAACTAATTTCAATTGGATAATTCACAAACCAAATTCTATTACAATTTGACAAGATAATTAATCGAAAAACATATAATCTGATTAAGCTCTCATGATGCCATATAAAGCTTCCAGAACTAAGCGACCAAATATAACAATTTGTTGGCAGAGAAGAAGCAGCGTATCATATATTGTACACCTTATTCGATCCAGAATTCCCACCAAATCCCACCTAGTCCTCACACACAAACGCACAGTTCATATTGTAGCCGGTATTCGAATAACATCCATCCACCTCTTCACTGTTCTTCCCTATCTTTTATGTCCTGGAGCCAACATTTCTCGGTAAGCAAACATTGTATCTCTAGCTACAAACAATGTTGTTAGCCAACACTAGAGGTTAGTAAAGTTATGAATATAACGGCTAGCACAAACATATACACGTATACACTTTTGATTTGTATGACATATCAACATTTTAATTTATTTGACATTTGATAAAAAAATATGTAAAGTTGGAATTTTTTGATATATTTTATTGATTTTTGTGACTGCAATGGGGAAAGATGCTGATGGGGTGGCTTCTTCTCAGAAGAGAAGAAAGAATACTCACCAAGTTAGTCATATTAGCAAAAGACTAGCCCTCGAACTCTTTCCCACGATCATAACGAATTAGGTAATGTTTCCAAATCTCCTGCACTTGATCATGATTCAAATCATGGCCACAATCAGATTTCATCTCCGTGTAATATTAACTTGTGTTTACAAGTTTGCTAAACAGTGATCATAACCAAACTCATGTTCAATTAGTTTAGGAGGAAACATAAAAAGCTCCATTTGATAGGTTTTTCAAATCTCAGATGTGTTTATGTGTTTCAGTATTAGTAGTATATATATTTTCACTTAATTTGTGTTTTTTCTTGATTAAAAGCTCTGAATTTTTTCTTCTCTTGCTTTTTAAATGACACGTATTATAACAATTCTTGTAAAAGATATTTGTAAATTTATGCATTAAGTATGAAGAAATGAGAGAATCATGCAATAAGTACTCGAATAACAAGTACAATGATTGATAAACAACCAAAACACACCGTTGGATAATAACAAGAGGAGAAATATAGAGCTTGAAAATCCGGTTGTGCATTCCAAATCTGAGGCTGAACTTTGGGAAAAAAAAGGCCACGAGTGCAGAAGAGATGTCGTGGTTTATGAGTCGGGAGGCCAGGCCCCTTGCTATGAGAGGAAGAGGCTATGTCTCTGTCTGTTGGTGGGCCATGAGAGGAGGTTAAAATTGTGTGGGTTGGTTATGGTTAAGTGTTCTATTTGCAACTCTTTTAAGCCCACTTAGGGTTTAATTAATAACGGGGATCAAAATGAATATCTATACCTTGTTTGTGTCCAACTATAAGAGAAATTAACTAGATTTTGTTTACTTAAAATGTACCGAGGTTTATTAAAATTTTTATGACTATGTATGTGCTAAAAAAAATAAAAAAATTCCATTTACTCAGGTCAGGGTTGGTTGGAACCACAATGTTGGTGTGTAAATATGTTTAATTAGCAAGAAGAAATTAAAAAAAAAAGAGAAAAGAAAAGAATTGTAACTATTTCCATATTACAGAAAGAAAAAATAAAAAAAAATTATAACTATTTCCATATTATCACTTAGAGCATGTACATATTGTTGGGTTTAATTCTAAACATATTTTATTTATTTGTTTGTTTTGTTTAATATTAATTTGAATAAATCAACGTGTACACGTTGAAGTAGTAATAGTCAGTTAGGAGTTTGTAGTAATAGTCAGTTAGGAGTGTTGAATTTGGTTGAGCTTTAAATTATTTCGAGATTTGCCGGAAAAGTTGTCATTTTGATCGGAAAATGGAATGTATCGTTGATCAGTCATTGTTAATGTTAGTTTTGGATTTTGGTAATGATTTAGACTAATTTGTTGTGTGAAATTGAACCGAAATAACCCATTTTTGGCAAGGAGTTATCGGAATGGCTGCCGGAGGTTTTGAAGCTCACCGGAATCTGAGAATTTTTCAACCAGTTTTTTTAAAAAAAACTGGTGCTCATTAATACGACCGTATTCGGTCGAATTTAGAACAATATTTTTAACCATATACGGTTGAAGTATATTCTAGGCGGATATTTCAAATTTTTCCAAAAATTAAATTTTTTGGGCGAGATTTTCAAATTTTAGGTGAAAAACAAATTCGACCATTTTCGGTCGAATTTAGCCGCTCGTATACTAAATACAGCTGATTTACTTAATGTGACTCGAGCGAATACGATATGTCCAAAAACTATTGGACTAAAATTAAAATAAATATTAATGCATATTGATATTCCTACACATATGCATATCATTAATTTTACTCCGGTTGCGTAATTTATTTAAATTTGAAAGTTAAGCTAAATTTCTGTAAATAAATATGATACATGTTTATAACTTGATATATTATGAAGAACTGCAAACTCAGCTATGTAATGCTAGAATCACCCACCATCTTCTGTGAGGTTGTTGAAGAGATGTGGACGACTGCTACATACAACTCTACTGATAAGATCATCACACTCACTATTAAAGGTAAGGAATTCTGTATCAATAGTGATGGTATTAAAGCATGTTTCAAAATTCCTGATAATACTGTGACCTCACCACACACAGATACTGATATTGTTAATATTCTTAATTCCATGAACTATGCACTCTCTACTTCTAAGTTAAGTGATATTAGGAGGTTGGGTCTTAGGAAAGAATGAAGTTTCATGTGTGATGTAGTTACCAAGGTCTTTTATGGTAAAATCAGTAATTTTGATTCTGTCAATATTTCTATGCTTAACATGCTAGTTACAGATAAGTTCTTTAATTTTAGTGATCTTGTTTTGTTTGAGTTGGGGTTTAAATTAGGGAAGTTAAATAAGAGGGGTAAAAATGTTTACTATGCTAGATTTTTCATGATGCTAGCTAACCACCTCTCTGAGGAAATTGTGCTTGAGAACCCAAACAACAAATTAGATGGTTGGGTTCAAGAGAGAAGAATTATTGCAGATTTAAATAGGGAAAACCATCACAAGGAGGTGTCACTCTTCTATTTCCCTGTAATGGAAGCACCTCAGGTAAGTGAGGTAAGTTCATCTGTCCCTACTCTTCCAACCTCACAGATTTCTTTGAATTCTAGTGTAGCTATGGCAACTGTGTCAATGACCCAACAGTTGCCTACCCAAGCTACCAAATCAACAAAAATTTCTAAATCCATGTCAAAGAAAGCCCCCTCTGGTATCTCTCAAAAGATGCCAGTTGTAAAATCCACCAAACCAAAAGAGGGGAGTGTGAAGGTGGGTAAGGTAGGTGAGGGACAGGGTGAACATAAAAGAAACCCTATAGATAAGGTTGGAGAGGTGAGTGTTTCCCAGCCTAGCCACACTGCAGTTTCCCACCAAACTGCAGTGCTTAATAAGGATAAAAGCTCATTTCTAGTTGCTTCCTCCCAAAAGGATGTAACTATTGAACAAAGCTCTCAACCAAGAACACAGGCCAAAAGCTTAAGGGACACAAGCTCACCCCAAACCTATGCTAGAAAGAACAAATCAAAAACCATTGGGGATGTACAGGGTACACACACTGTGCAAACTGGTGCTAAAGACACAGTCACTACAACTTCACAAAGTCAGTTTGATGTGGCTCCAATAAATGTGGAGTCACAGCCAAAATCTTTAGTAATAGAAGCACCCTAAACACCAAATTCTCCCAAAAACTCTCTAGATGTGGGCATGATCAATACATCAATTCCTGATTCCCCTTCTTTAACTCCGTTGGGGAAGCCAAAATTTAGTGCAAGTGAGAATCATCTTTTGGATGATTTGTTGGCTCACTTGCCAATTCTTTCAGGAACTGTTGAGACATCTGTGCTAAAATACTCATCAATCTGCACAGAGTCCATAATAGTTTCCACTCCAAACTCATTTATTCCTACTCTCTTGATAGAATATGTTCATCCGTCGAGTAGTGATTGTATCCTGACGGATAAGCTTAACTGCAGTTATCCGTCGGCTAGCCAAACTACTACCCCGACGGATGTCCCCTATCCGTCGAGTGTCTCTGCACAGCTTTAAATTTCTTCAATTATCTCAAGTGCAGAAGACTTAGTGGCAGTGCAATCACTTCTAGAATTGATGAAAGGGAGTGAAAATATGAGTGAGAGTCTGGGTTGCTCCCACGAAAAAGGAGAGGAAATGAGTGAACATATGCAATCCATTTCTTCAGGATTGGCAAAAGAGAGTGAGAGGAGTCCCAACTTAGATGGTGAAGGTGAGGGTGTGAGGGTGGGGAGCCAAGGTGAGACCTTGATGCAAGAAAAGAGAGATTATGAGAGAAAAGCAGGTACTGAAGATATAAGGGTGGATGTTATTATCAGTGAGTTAATGAATGTCCAGGATGCAGACAGGAAGGAACTATCTCAGCAATCTCAAGTTGTTATAGATTCCACCTCCCTTGATGCTGAGACATTTACTCATCCTATTTCAGCATATCAACTTCTAGCTGAACAGGGCAATGACAATGCAGAAAGGATGCTCAACTTGGTGAACACCATACAGTCAATGCTAAGGGCTAAGGATGCCATCACAGCTTTGCCCTCTACAGCTGGTGATGTTGATTGTGAGACTGGTGGTTCAGCAGATTTCTTTGGAGATGAAGGTGGAGATAGTGAAGAAGAGCCATTGGCCCCTTGCCATGAGAGGAGGAGGCAATGTGTCTTTCTGTTGGTGGGCCATGAGAGGAGGTTAAAATTGTGTGGGATGGTTATGGTTAAGTGTGCTATTTGCAACTCTTTTAAGCCCACGTAAGGTTTAATTAATAACGGGTATCAAAATAAATATCTATACCTTATTTGTGTCCAACTACAAGAGAAATTACTAGATTTTGTTTACTTAAAATGTACCTAGGTTTATTAAAACTTTTATGGCTATGTATGTGCTAAAAAAATTCCCCTTACTCATGTCAAGGTTGGTTGGAACCAACCACAATGTTGGTGTGTAAATGTGTTTAACTAGCAAGAAGAAATTTTAAAAAAAATGAATTGTAACTAATTCCATATTATAGAAAGAAAAATGGAAAAAAAATTATAACTATTTCCATATTATCACTTAGAGCATGTACATATTGTTGGGTTTAATTCTAAACATAGTTTATTTGTTTGTTTTGTTTTAATATTGATTTTAATAAATCAATGTGTACACGTTGAAGTAATAATAGTTAGTTAGGAGTTCATGTAGTAATAGTCAGTTAGGAGTGTTGAATTTTGCAAGGAATTATCAGAATGGCTGGCTGATGTTTTGAAACTCACCGGAATCTGATAATTTTTAGGCAAGTTTTTTTAAAAAAAAACTGGTTCTCATTAATACGACCGCATTCGGTCGAATTTAGAACAATATTTTTAAGCATATACGGTTAAAATATATACTAGGTGGACATTTCAAATTTTTCCAAAAATTCAATTTTTTCCAAAAATTCAATTTTTTCCAAAAATTCAATTTTTTTGGCGAGATTTTCAAATTTTAGGTGAAAAACAAATTCGACCGTTTTCGGTCGAATTTAGCCGCTCGTATACTAAATACAACCGATTTACTTAATATGACTCGAGCGAATATGACATGTCCAAGAACTATTGGGCTAAAATTAAAATAAATATTAATGCATATTCATATTCCTACACAAATGCATATCATTAATTTTACTCCGGTTGCGTAATTTATTTAAATTTGAAAGTTAAGCTAAATTTCTGTAATTAAATATGATACATGTTTATAACTTGATATTTTGTACATGTGCAATGACCAAGGTAATAAAATACTAAGCACCTACATAAAAATAAAAGTTTCTTTGTATACAAACACTCATAAATGTCACAATAAAAATCACTTTTTAGTATTACAACATATTTTTTAGCATTAATATTGCACATGCATCATACAGAAAAGTGCAATGTCGCCCTCCCAACAATATTTCAGGGTACAATTGTACCCTTCACCTCCTTCATTCCTTTGTCTCCCCCACAGAGGAAGATGCCGTTTCCTCCTCTTCGCAGCAAGGGGCCTGGCCTTGCCTACACACAGTGGCATTCGCCAACATCTCTTCTGCCCGCTGGACCTTTTCTTTCCAAAACTCGGCCTGAAATTTGTTGTTTGCTACCTGCTTTTCTAACTCCATACTTCTCCTCCTGCTGTTGTCCAACTCTATGTTTCTGTTGTTTAGAACCTCATTCTGAGATGCCAACTGTTCTTGGATAGAAGAGATAGTACTCTTCATATGAGCGATTTTCATGTCTTTCTCCCTACATATCGGGGATGCTTGTTCTTCTGCTTGCTTCAGTAAGTCACTGCATTTGTTATTCAAGTACTGCTTGCAAGTTTCTTTCATTTTCTCATACTGCATATGCATTATGTAAAAGATAACTATGTGTTACAACATTATTGTAATATCTAACCTAGCTATACATTGTAAACGCACCTCAGATTTGAATAATCTGTCAAAGGGATCTTCTTGTGTTTCCTGTGGTACTGATTGCACAGTATCGTCATCAAGACCTCTGGTTACCAAACTTGCAAAGGACTGAATATTAAGCTCATTTTGTTTCGGATGAGTAAGAAAGAGTTCAAGCGCTACTCTTTTGATGCTACTTCCAACTTCATCCGCAGTGCTTTTTCTCTTGCCAGAATTCACGGGAGCAGCCCTGCCGGCTGCAATCACAAATATAGATGAAAAAAGGGCAAATAACAGATTATATCTATACATTTATTTTTTATCAATTGTCAAACAAGTTAAAATCTTAATATGTCACACAAATCTAAAGTGTATATATATCTTTATGTGTACTGGGGTGTTTATATTCATGATGTTACCAGTTACCTCCAGTATTGGCCGACGACATTGTTTATAGGAATGTAATGTTTGGTTACAGGGAAATGTTTGCGGAGGAATTGGAAGAGATGGAAGAATACTGAAAAAATAGATGGATGTTATGCCCATGCCGCTTCAAAAATATATACATACTGATACTGTGTGTTTTCTGTGTGAGAAGTGTATAAAAGAAAATGTGAGAAGAGACAGAGTGTTTTCTGTGTGAGAAGTGTATAAAAGGAAATGTGAGAAGAGTCGTATCCTAAGTTTGAAAAGACGCCTTCACTTTTGTGTTTAAAAAAAGCTCTTAGGTCAAATTTTCCTAAGTGTCAAACTTTCCTAAGTTGGCTTTTTAAATTTTTCTTTCAAACATTTTATTTTCTTGCAAAATAATCCATGATAGAAATAAACTAAAATTTGGCATAAGCCTAAATCCATGCAACTTTTTACCAAAATTTGGTGTGAAAATGAATAAAACTTGAAATTGTGTTTGAATTTGATATCAATTTTTAATTATTCCAATTTAAATTTAAATTCACTAGTATCTTATTATTAAGATGTAAATTTATCTCATGTATCAAATTTAGTTGGTTATAGTCTCAACCTTTGAATTTAATCTATTTGAAAAATTATCAAAAATACTATTTTTTTTAAGTTTTTTTGCGATTTTACTATCTTCTGAAAATATTTGCAAAAATACGGTGCAATCAAAATCATCTATATATGCAACTATTTGAATAAAGTTTTTTGGTTGCATCTGAGTTTGCATTAGTTGCAGAAATTCAACTAATGTTGCATTTAGTTGAATCGAAAAATTTTTTTTTGCAATTTTGATAAAAATGACAGTTTTTTTTCAAAAATAGTTTTGAAATTAGGTATTTTTTTTAAAAAGCCCTTTATTTATTTGGACTGCTGGACAGTAATTTTACTTGTATTAAAAAATTGAAAATTTCAAAATAAAAATCTAAATATATGATATATGATACTTGACAAATTATTTATCCCCAACTTTACTCGGCAATTCTTATGGACCTAGGATTACAAATGAAATGTTAGATATCAGATTTTTTTATGACTTGATAAGGTAATAAAAAATTTAGATTTAAATTCTAATACAAACTATCATATCAAATTTGAATACAATTTATGGTTTCAATAACTTCACACCATATTCTGATAAAAAAGTTGCATGGGCCTAGTGAGGTCAAATTTTGATTTATTGTAGTATAATTCTGAACCTTTTCTACAAAAATAAAATTTGAAAGAAAAATCAAAGAAGCCAACAAATTTAATAAAAAATCTAAACTTAAATTTCAATATATATTTTAGCCTTATCAGTGTAACAACCATCTATCTCTTGTTTGTTCTTCCTTCTATTTCATATATTCTTGAGCCAACATTTCTCCATAAGCAAACATTATATCCCTAGGTATAAATTAACAATATCGTCAACCAAGACTAGAGGTTAGTTAAATTATGAATTTAAGCACGCGAGCTCAAACATACACACCTATACCCTTTAGATTTGTGTGATATACAAACATTTTATTTTATTTGACATTAGATAAAAATCATGTGTAAACTCAATATTTTTTGACATTTTGTTCACTGATTTTGATGACCGGCTGACTGCAGTGGAAAATGATGATGCTGATGAGGCTTCTTCTCAGAAGAGAAGAAAAAATACTCACCAAGTTGGCAGTAGCAGCAAAAGAGTAGCCCTAGAACTCCTACTCATAATAAATTAGGTAATCTTTCCCAATCCCCTGCACTTAATCATGATTCAAATCATGGTCACAATAGGATTTATTCTCCTTCTAATATTCACTTCAAGTTTGCTAAACAGTGGTCATAACCAAACACGTGTTCAATCAGTTGCGGTGAAAACACAGGAAGATCCTTTTGATAGATTATTCAAATCTCAGGTGTGTTTATGTGTAATTTCAGTTTTTGTAATTTTCACATTTATTTTCATTTAATTTGTTTTTTTGATAAAAAGCTTTGTATTTTTTTCTTCTTACTTTTTAAATCACATCTATTATAACAGTTCTTGTAAAAGTAAAAATTATTTTTCTACTTGTGCATGCAGTATGAAGAAATGAGAGAATCTTGCAAGCACTACTTGAAAAACAAGTACAATGATTTAATGAGACAAGCAGATGAGCGAGCCTGGATGATATGTATGGAGAAAGATGTGAAAATGGCTCGTATGAAGAGTAAAATATCTTTTCTTGAAGGAATGTTGGCTTCTAAGAATCAGTTGATAAACAACCAAAACACACAGTTGGACAACAGCAGAAGGAGAAACATAGAGCTGGAAGAGCAGGTAGTGCAGTGCAAATCTCAGGCAAAAGTTTGGAAAGAAAACGCCAGGGGTGCAGAAGAAGTGTTGTAGGCCAGGCCCCTTGCTTTGAAGAGGATGATGATATGGACCATGAGGCTATGTCTCTGTCTTCTGTTGGTGGGCCATGACAGGAGGTTAAAGTGGGTGGGCTAGTTATAATTAGGTGTGTTATTTGCAATTCTTTTGAGCCCAAGTAGGTTTTAATAAATAACAAGTAGGAATATCTATGTGTAATTCCAGTCCAATTATAATAGACATTAATTAGATTTTTGTTAAATATAAATGTAACTGTTGGAATAATCTTAAATTTAGTTATTAATTTTTTGGGTTATTTATTTAAGTTATGTTTTAAATAAGATGTGTTTTGTTTTATCTGTACCAAGACTAGGTCAAGTGGGAGTTAAGCACTATTAGGAGTATTTGAATAAGTCGGGAGGGATGGAGATAATGTGGGAGTGGATCCTATTTACTAGCCCAT
This sequence comes from Apium graveolens, assembly GCF_009905375.1. Taxonomy (NCBI): domain Eukaryota; kingdom Viridiplantae; phylum Streptophyta; class Magnoliopsida; order Apiales; family Apiaceae; genus Apium; species Apium graveolens. Next base: position 83,602 of record NW_027419250.1, read on the forward strand.
CACAGCATCTCCAAGGGTAAAATATAAAACTGTTAGCTAAAATAACTAAAATTTTATTGAACCTGTAAGCATTTTTACTCCAGTGGCATTAGCTATAACCATTAGCTATATTCATAATATTATTTTTTTATTAATTTTAAATATATAAATAAAAAAGTTTAATTATTTCTTTTTTTTTAAAAGGAGTTTAATTAATTATATTTTATATCAGTGGAAATAAAATAATATATTTAATAAATAGATATTTATTATAATATTATAACATTTTTATATTTATATCATTATTTTAAAGTAAACATTATAAAATAAAAATGAGTAATTATTATGAACATTACTTACATATAAAATAAAATATATGACTAGAACATATATTAATATATTAGAATTTTTATAAATTTAGTTAACAATAAATTATTTGTCACACTTAATATTACATAATATTTTTTTATTAAAAAAAATACATCTATACATCTATACATATAATAACTATGAAGATATATACATCATTTTCATATTATAATATTATAAACATGTTATAAAAAATTAAAAATAATAAAATTTAGAACAAAATTTAGGCTAGATTAGGATTAATATAGGCAGGAGATGAGGTGGAGTATTACAGATGATGGGTGAACAATCAACAAATGTGGGCTGCTTGTTTTTAGTTATTTAAAATTATACCTAACAGGTGTTCCCGTTGCAGTGTTGCATACCTGTTGGAGTGTTCCATTTTTTACCTGTTATGTATAATAGAGTGACACGTAGACATTATAGATGCTCTTAGCTCTGTTAGTTAGTTCTATCAGTTCTATATATTTTCTAGGCTTAGCATGAAAAAACTTTGCACGTATTAATTATGTTTTCTCTCAATTTCCATATATTAACAAAATGAGCATTTGCTCACAGCTGTCTCATATTTATATATTTATATAGTTTCAGAACTAATTTTCAACATGGTATCCTAGCTATGTTCCATTGAGTAACGGGGCGTCAAAAATTGCTGCTAATAAAAGAAGAAATGGAAGACAACAGATGGTAGTGCTGCTAGAGATTCATGACGAATGTGTCTCAAGGCCTAAAAAATACATATTTGTTTTGAGTTATTGGTGATTATGTGCACCATGAAGAAAAGTGGAGAGAGGGGCTCCAATGATGATGGGAAGTACATTGGTGAATAGGAGAGAAGTGTTCCTTGAAGAAAAGTGGAGAGAAGGGCTCCAATGGTGATGGGAAGTACATCAATAGGAGACAAGTGCTCCTTGAAGAAAAGTGGAAAGAAGGGCTCCGTGATGGGAAGTATATCACTAGTCAATAGGAAAGAAGTGCTCAAAATTATTTTGAATTAAGAGGGAGTGTTGGAAATAATAATTCAAAATTATTTGAATTATTTTTTGGATTAATTTTGATGAGGTTTTAGAAATAGTGTTTGAATAATTATTAGATAATGTATTATTTGAAATTGGGAGATGTTAGTGGGATACGGTTAGCTATTTGTTAGGTGTATTTGTTAAATGTCTATCCTATATAAATAAGGCTTACATAGTATTTTAATGTATGGCATCTGATAATAAAATTTAGTTTTGTTTTTAGTTTTACCCTTTTAGAATACTTTTATGAGTTATCATTTATTAATAAAAAAATATAGTAACTAGGTTTATTGGAACTTTTATAACTATGTATATGCTAAAAAATTTGTTGCTCCCATTAACTCATGTCACTGTTGGTTGGAACCACAATGTTGTTGTATAAATGTGTTTTAACTAGCAAGAAGAAAAAAGAAAAAATTGTAACTATTTTAAGATGATCACCTAAGCATTAAAGCATAGCTATTTCTAATTATTAGTTTAAAAAATAAATTTTAATGTTGGAACATAAGTCAAGTTAGCCAATTTTTAGTTACTAAACTTAAAGTGTATAATTTACATACATTAACCTATTTGATGCACAATATGTAGCAGCAAATGAGTTGATAAACAACAAAAACACAAAATTTTACAAAAGTAGGAGGAATAGTATATTAGAATTGGCAAAGGAGGTAGCAAACTACAAATCTCAGTCCTAGGATCGGAAAGAAAAGGTCCCAACAGCAAAAAAATTGTGTGCAAAGCGGGGGTGAGAATGCCAATCCAACCAACTTTTCTGGTGTTAAGACTAGGAGGGTTGCAGCTATTCCTCTAGACCTGAAGGATTAAGGTAATGAAGTGTAACTCAACCTGAAATATTTTTGGACCCTAATGGTTGGTTGTGCTTTTCTATGTATTTAAAAGAGCTATGTGTAACACAAATATTAAAATTGATATAGCTAGCTATTTTGTAATACTATTAAATAATTATTATTTCTAAAGAACTTGTGATCCATTTTCCTATGCATAGTTTGATTGAAATTAAAAAAATTCCAAATAAAAATTACTTAATTAATTATTTGACATCTATAATAAAATGAAATATATGTTTTTTGTTTATTTTTTATAATAACATATATGATAATAGTTTTTAATATATTATGATTTAAGAAATCTAGTCCTTAATATATCCTTCCGTATTTCATATATGCATCATAAAATCTTTTTTTTTAAGAATCGAATTACAACTTGAATTATCTTTTTATAAATAATTTTAATTGCTTATTTTTTGTTAGGATTGAAAATTGATTAGATGGGTATATTTATGTCTCCAAGTCCCCTCATTCTATCTTAATGACCAGTGAGCCACTCTCTTAATATAAGTGCTCTTGCTCAAAGTCATGTTAGCAAATCTATGGTTATAGTATTAAAAATACCTCCATGCAATTGAATTGTTGAACATATTTCAAATATTTTCTCACATAATTAGCATAATGTTATCAATGGATGGTGGGAGTATATGTAAAAGTGCATTAAGTAAGAAAGAATAACATACAAGAATTGATATAGCTACTATATTAAATAGTAAATCTTGTACAATCATGATAATTTGAAATTAAATGAGAGATGTCATGAGCCTTTTTAATCATGCACCTCATGCTATTCAAGAATATGTTTTAACTTTTAAAAAATATTTCACCATAAAGGATAAGAATAGAAAATATTTATGAATCATTTTTGTTATTATGGAAGGCAAACTATAATCTTTTTAACAAGATTTCAAAACAAAAAAATCAACTCAAATATAAAAATCTTTTTGATTGAAATTTATTAATTTCTTTTGTTTTGAAATAGTTCTTATGATAGTCAATTAATTTAGGGTTTGGATCACAAACCAAATGCGACCTAAGTGTTTTTTGTATGACTTAGTAAGATAATAATGAATTTAGATTTAAATTGGAATACAAACTATTATATCAAATTCAAATACAATTTATGATTTCATTAAATTCAAACCTAATTCTGATAAGAAGTTGCATTGGCTTAGTGAGGTCAAATTTTGATTATGTGTATATTTTTACAAAAAAAAATGTTTCATAGAAATTTTCAAGAAGCAAACAAATCTATGAAACCCTAAACTGAAATTTCAATGTTTGTCCTAACCAATGCTCTTTTCTAACTTTGAGGAGCTTATCTTCACTCATTTTTTCCTTTTCTACATACTACAACATATTTTCAATCACACAATGGTTGACGAACAACAGTTAAAAAATACAGTTGCCCTAAAAAATACAACAATGGTGAATTGGTTTTGCAAAAATAACTGTTGTGTGAGTTTGAGAACAAACAATAGTTACCCATCAGTTTAAAAACAGTTGTCTTCTTTGTGTCCTCCTATGGAATCAGACAACTGTTGTATTAGATTGCTAAGACAACACCCTAAAATCATTATTAAATAGCAATCATTTATCAGCTTAGAACAATGGTTTTGGTGTTTATGTTCTGTAATTTAGACAAGTGTTTATGGTTACCCATGTCTAATTAAGCATCAAACAACTGTGCATATATACCATTGTTAAAAGGAAAGGCCACAAACAATGGTCTTTCACAGCATTATATTTATAAGATTCACACAAGGGATTTGTAAGGCGTTATCTAAACACCACATTTAAAAAGATACTTTTAGAGGTTGTGATTTGAAATTGTTTTTTTTCATTCTCCCTCCTATTTTAATTTTATCTTCCCCAAAATGTTAATAACTCACGAGTTTAGTTTCTTCATCTCTCAAATAATAGACAACGTTTTGAGATGAAAAAAACTTGTTGAAAACTCAAATACACAATGGTTTGGTTCTTTTGGCATGTTGTCTAAACTCAAGGTAGAAGGCGATTTTATAGATTATTAAAGTAACTGTTGTCTCTGAGTAATGTTAAAAAGAAATATTGACTTGTATATGTCAAATCCCCTCAAAATTAATCCAAAAGCATCCATCCAATGACTAGCTAACAAAAATCATCCAACCAATATAGACCAGCAAAAAAACCTCAATCAAGTTGGCAAATAAGAATGTTTTCTCAAGTCAACAACTAATTTTAATTGGATAATTCACAAACCAAATTCTATTACAATTTGACAAGATAATTAATCGAAAAACATATAATCTGATTAAGCTCTCATGATGCCATATAAAGATTTCAGAACTAAGCGACCAAATATAACAATCTGTTGGCTAAGAAGAAGTAGTGTATCATATATTGTACACCTTATTCGATCCAGAATTCTCACCAAATCTCACTAAGTCCTCACACACAAATGCACAGTTCATATTGTAGCCGGTATTCGCATAACATCCATCCATCTCTTCATTGTTCTTCCGTATCTTTTATGTCCTGGAGCCAACATTTCTCGGTAAGCAAACATTGTATCTCTAGCTACAAACAATGTTGTTAGCCAACACCAGAGGTTAGTAAAGTTATGTATATAACGGCTAGCACAAGCATATACACATATACACTTTTGATTTGTATGATATATCAACATTTTAATTTATTTGACATTTGATAAAAAATATGTAAAGTCGAAATTTTTTGACATTTTTTATTGATTTTTATGACTGCAATGGGGAATGATGCTGATGGGGTGGCTTCTTCTCAGAAGAGAAGAAAGAATACTCACCAAGTTGGTCATATTAGCAAAAGACTAGCCCTCAAACTCTTTCCCACGATCATAACAAATTAGGTAATGTTTCCGAATCTCCTGCACTTGATCATGATTTAAATCATGGCAGATTTCGTCTCCGTGTAATATTAACTTGTGTTTACAAGTTTGCTAAACAGTGATCATAACCAAACTCATGTTCAATCAGTTTAGGAGGAAACACAAAAAACTCCATTTGATAGGTTTTTCAAATCTTGGGTGTGTTTATGTGTTTCAGTATTTGTAGTACATTTATTTTCAGTTAATTTGTGTTTTTTCTTGATTAAAAGCTCTGAATTTTTTCTTCATGCTTTTTAAATGACACGTATTATAACAATTCTTGTAAAAGTTATTTGTAAATTTGTGCATTAAGTAAGAAGAAATGAGAGAATCATGCAATAAGTACTCGAATAACAAGTACAATGATTGATAAACAACCAAAATACACAGTTGGATAATAACAAGAGGAGAAATATAGAGCTTGAAAATCCGGTTGTGCATTCCAAATCTGAGGCTGAACTTTGGAAAAAAAAAGGCCACGAGTGCAGAAGAGATGTCGTGGTTTATGAGTCGGGAGGCTAGGCCCCTTGCTATGAGAGGAAGAGGCTATGTCTCTGTCTGTTGGTGGGCCATGAGAGGAGGTTAAAATTGTGTGGGTTGGTTATGGTTAAGTGTTCTATTTGCAACTCTTTTAAGCCCACTTAGGGTTTAATTAATAACGGGGATCAAAATGAATATCTATACCTTGTTTGTGTCCAACTATAAGAGAAATTAACTAGATTTCACTACAAGAAATTTGCAATCACACAACACCTATGAAACAACGGTTGACAAAAAAATTGTTGCCCCAAATTCGTAGACAACTGTGAATTTCCTTTCCTCGAAAAACTGTTGTTGGAGTACATGTAGAACAACGGTTATAGCTATTTTTTGAAAGACTTGTCTCTGTGGCATCCTCTTACCGAGATAGACAACAGTTCGGATTATGCACTGTTGTCATAAATCTTTCACATAACAGTCAAAAACCGTTGTTAATAAGCTAACTTATGGTAGTGTGAGACTAAAGTTTTTGGCCTTATGTTGTGTAATTTAGACAAGTGTTTATTATAACACTTATCTTATTGAACATCAAACAATGGTTTTTACATACCATTATTAAAAGGAAAGCTCACAGACAATGGTTATTAGTAGTGTTGGGTAAATGAGGTTCAAACAACCGGTCTTGTGTCTTGTTGTCTGAACACCTTATTTAGATGATTGTTTTACACATTGTGACAGTAACCGTTGTCTGTTGAGTAATGGTAAAAAAAAATTGACTTGCAAATATGCAAGTCCCCACAAAACAGATCCAAAAACATTTAACCAAGAAATTTCCAAACCATGAATCATTCGACCAACAAACTAATAATCAAAAAATCATGAGCCAAATCAAAAACCAAAAATACTACCTCAAATGGACGAGTTCAAGTATTAAACTAAAAGTTTGGCGATAAATACATACAAATCAAAGTGTACTCTCTTTATAGTAATACAAAGCTGTAAAATGCAATCTCCATTTCATGGAGACCGCATTTTGCAGCTCTTGCATTACTATAAAGAGAGTAAACCTGGACACGTATACATTCATCAACAAACTAAATATTTTTACAAATTTACAAGTTCATCTATGAATTAAAAAATACACAAATTAATCACAATGCCATAATACTACAAGTCCAGTGAAGAGCCTCCGTGTAATATCCCGTAATTTTTTTAGAATTCGATTAATAATAGAATAATAGAAAAAAGTATTAAAATTTGATTAAGATTAGGATTTAAAATTGAATTAGAATAACATGCCTAAAATTTGGATCAGATTCTAATATGGATAACTTGTAGGTTAAGAAATAGGGTTTTGTATCGTTATAAATACACCATATTCGTATTCTTTGTTTTTATTCATAAAATTCGTAGGGCTCTTCTCAGCATAAATCAGCAATCTTGTAAAATTCGTAGAAAATTCATCGTAAGTCAGAATTCAGTGATCCTGGACTTTTCGGAGAGGTCTTTTCGTTCTCTACAACTTTCGTGTTTCGTGTTTTTCAAGAAAACGTCGTTTAGAGGGTCAAAAAGGCTATATTCAGATCTGGTCAGTTTTAGAGGTAAGTTTTCGATCGATCTTGCTAGATTTTCAAAATTATGTGATACGTGTATATTTGATTATCAAAATTTGGGCTGAGTGATTATATATTTGAGAGTATTATGTCTTAAGTTATATGTATCGAATATATATGTGATGTCTAGACGATAATTTGAGATCTTTGATTTGTGCCATGGTTTGTGAAAATATCGAATAAGAACTTAGGACCGCAGTCACCGGATTGTAGTGACAGTTTTTTTGAAAATTTAGGACCGTTATCACCGGGTTGTAGTGGTCTTGGCATGGATTAAGGATTTTGAATTATTGTTGTGTATGTGGTATGTGTATTGTGTGTATCGAATAGGAATAAGAATAAGAATATGTATCGAAAGTGTGTGTTTCGTATATCGTATCGTATAAAATATCATATTTTGTTATGTGTGTATAAGTTGCTTGGCCTACTAGTTGGATCGATTGATTTCTTGCTGGGCTGTATAGCTCATTACTTACAATTTCAGGTTTCGCCTAAGAGTTCGAGTTGGATAGCATTGAAGTTAGAGGACTTAGAATTGGAGTTGTTTGACTTTTAGACTTCTGTTAGCTGCGCTTTTGTAATAGTCTCCTTTGTAATTGAATTTTCGATTAGTAAATTGTATTTTTTTTTAGTTTTGATTTAGAATTAATAGTCCGGATGTGCGGGCTGTTACAGTTGGTATCAAGAGCAGGATGTTCTTCGGAGTGTATTAGGTATGGGACTAGTACATTCCCTAGGATTCGATCTTGTGAACCATAGTTTGACCTTTGGTAGATCAGGGGGTAGATGTGTCTCGAACTTTAGGATTGTTGTGAATTTGGGGACCAAATTCTTTTTAAGGAGGGAAGTATGTAATATCCCGTAATTTTTTTTAGAATTCGATTAATAAAAGAATAATAGAATAAAAAAGATTAAAATTAGATAAGGACTAGGATTTAAAATTGAATTAGACTAAAGGGCCTAAAATTTGGATCCAATTCTAATATGGATAACTTGTAGGTTAAGATATGGGGTTTTGTATCGTTATAAATACACCATATTCGTCTTTCTCGTTTTTTATATAAGAATTCGTAGGGCTCTTCTCAGCAAAAATCAGCAGTCTTGTAAAATTCGTAGAAAATTCATCGTAAGTCGGAATTCAGTGATTTTGGACTTTTCGGAGAGGTCTTTTCGTTATCTTCAACTTTCGTGTTTTGTGTTTTCCAATATAACGTCGTTTAGTGGGTCAAAAAGGCTATATTCAGATCTGGTCAGATTTTAGAGGTAAGTTTTCGATCGATCTTGCTAGATTTTCAAAATTATGTGATACGTGTATATTTGATTATCAAAATTTGGGCTGAGTGATTATATATTTGAGAGTATTATGTCTTAAGTTATATGTATCGAATATATATGTGATGTCTAGACGATAATTTGAGATCTTTGATTTGTGCCATGGTTTGTGAAAATATCGAATAAGAACTTAGGACCGCAGTCACCGGATTGTAGTGACAGTTTTTTTGAAAATTTAGGACCGTTATCACCGGGTTGTAGTGGTCTTGGCATGGATTAAGGATTTTGAATTATTGTTGTGTATGTGGTATGTGTATTGTGTGTATCGAATAGGAATAAGAATAAGAATATGTATCGAAAGTGTTTGTATCGTATATCGTATCGTATCGATTATCGTATTTTGTTATATGTGTTCATGTTACTTGGCCTGCTAGTTGGATCGATTGGTCTCTTGCTGGGCTTCGTAGCTCATTACTTACAATTTCAGGTTTTGTCCGAGATTCAAGTTGAATAGCATTGGAGTTCGAGGACCTTAGATTAGAGTATATTAAATTTTGGGCTTCCGCTTTTAGCTGCGCTTTTGTAATAGTGACCTCTGTAATAGACTTTTTAATCAAGAAATTGTATTTGCTTTTAGTTTCGATTTTAGAGTTAATGGTCCGGAAGTGCGGGCCGTTACAATACCCAACCTTAGGTTGATATTCTGGTACCGAATTGAAGAGGAAACTCAGGGCTTTGATATGGGATCAATATCGGAACGAACGGATCAGAAATCAGTAGTCAATCAGTCGATTTGGCTCAAGAACGAACCCTAGAACCCTAAATCCCCAATTTTGATTTTTCCTAAATTTTGGTTTTATTTTTAATAATTTCTAAAATAAAAATAAATAAAATACAATAAATATGCTATTTATACTTATAACAAATTATATCCCCAAAATTATTTAAGGGTGTTTTTATACTTAAATTACAATAATTAAGCCCCAAAATAATAATTACGGGGAATAATTTTAAAATTGATAAAATATAAAATTAATGTCAAAATTTCCCAAAAATTGGGAATAATTCGAAAATACAAAAATAATGGGTATTTGAAATACGAATAATTTTATAAAAATGAAAACGCGGATTTTGTGGGGTTTGATGTCCCGGTGGGGTCCCGGTCCGTTGATTTTTGAAAAACGGAAACAATCCCTAAATTACCAGAAAATCCCGAAAACACGTAAAATACAATCACACGTATAAAATCAAATAAAACAGGTATCCTAATGAAGATGCTGATAATTACGCGTCCCGATTGCAGATAGATTCATATAATTGCAGTTTAAGCATATTTTAATCAACCGAAAAATTTTCTGGCCCGTACAGAAACATACATAACAGTTATAACATCTCATATCATAGCAACAATTACTTTAAATTTATAAAACACACAATATTTATTTATTTAACATATAATATTCACATAATTTTCCGGATATTACAGCCAATACCGGAGGTAACTGGTAACATCATGAATATAAACACCCCAGTACACATAAAGATATATATACACTTTAGATTTGTGTGACATATTAAGATTTTAACTTGTTTGACAATTGATAAAAAATAAATGTATAGATATAATCTGTTATTTGCCATTTTTTCATCTATTTTTGTGATTGCAGCCGGCAGGGCTGCTCCCGTGACTTCTGGCAAGAGAAAAAGCACTGCGGATGAAGTTGGAAGTAGCTCCAAAAGAGTAGCGCTTGAACTCTTTCCTACTCATCCGAAACAAAATGAGCTTAATATTCAGTCCTTTGCAAGTTTGGTAAACAGAGGTCTTGATGACGATACCAACGTGCAATCAGTACCACAGGAAACACAAGAAGATCCCTTTGACATATTATTCAAATCTGAGGTGGGTTTACAATGTATAGCTAGGTTAGATATTACAATAATGTTGTAACACATAGTTATTTTTTACATAATGCATATGCAGTATGAGAAAATGAGAGAAACTTGCAAGCAGTACTTGAATAACAAATGCAATGACTTACTGAAGCAAGCAGAAGAACAAGCATCCCGGATATGTAGGGAGAAAGACATGAAAATGGCTCATATGAAGAGTACTATCTCTTCTATCCAAGAACAGTTGGCATCTCAGAATGAGGTTCTAAACAACAGAAACATAGAGTTGGACAACAGCAGGAGGAGAAGTATAGAGTTAGAAAAGCAGGTAGCATACAACAAATCTGAGGCCGAGTTTTGGAAAGAAAAGGTCCAGCGGGCAGAAGAGATGTTGGTGAATGCCACTGTGTGTAGGCAACGCCAGGCCCCTTGCTGCGAAGAGGAGGAAACGGCATCTTCCTCTGTGGGGGAGACAAAGGAATGAAGGAGGTGAAGGGTACAATTGTACCCTGAAATATTGTTGGGAGGGCGACATTGCACTTTTCTGTATGATGCATGTGCAATATTATGCTAAAAAATATGTTGTAATACTAAAAAGTGATTTTTATTGTGACATTTATGAGTGTTTGTATACAAAGAAACTTTTATTTTTATGTAGGTGCTTAGTATTTTATTACCTTGGTCATTGCACATGTACAAAATATCAAAGTTATAAACATGTATCATATTTATTTACAGAAATTTAGCTTAACTTTCAAATTTAAATAAATTACGCAACCGGAGTAAAATTAATGATATGGATATGTGTAGGAATATGAATATGCATTAATATTTATTTTAATTTTAGTCCAATAGTTCTTGGACATGTCGTATTCGCTCGAGTCATATTAAGTACATCGGCTGTATTTAGTATACGAGCGGCTAAACTCGACCGAAAACGGTCAAATTTGTTTTTCACCTAAAATTTGAATATCTCGCCCAAAAAATTGAATTTTTGGAAAAATTTGAAATGTCCACCCAGTATATATTTTAACCTTATATGGTTAAAAATATTGTTCTAAATTCGACCGAATGCGGTCGTATTAATGAGAACCAGTTTTTTTAAAAAAAAACTTGCCGAAAAATTATCAGATTCCGGTGAGCTTCAAAACATCAGCCAGCCATTCCGATAACTCCTTGCCAAATTCAACACTCCTAACTGACTATTACTACATGAACTCCTAACAGACTATTACTACTTCAACGTGTACACATTGATTTATTCAAATCAATATTAAACAAAACAAATAAATAAAATATGTTTTGAATTAAACCCAACAATATGTACATGCTCTAAGTGATAATATGGAAATAGTAATAATTTTTTTTCCATTTTTCTTTCTATAATATGGAATTAGTTACAGTTATTTTTTTTAATTTCTTCTTGCTAGTTAAACACATTTACACACCAATATTGTGGTTGGTTCCGACCAACCCTGACCCGACTAAGTGGAATTTTTTTAGCAAATACATAGCCATAAAAGTTTTAATAAACCTAGGTACATTTTAAGTAAACAAAATCTAGTTAATTTCTCTTGTAGTTGGACACAAATAAGATATAAATATTTATTTTGATCCCCGTAATTAATTAAACCTTAAGTGGGCTTAAAAGAGTTGCAAATAACACACTTAACCATAACCATCCCACGCAATTTTAACCTCCTCTCATGGCCCACCAACAGAAAGACACATAGCCTCCTCCTCTATGGCAAGGGGCCTGGCCTCCCGACTCATATACCACAACATCTCTTCTGCACTAGTGGCCTTTTCTTTCCAAAGTTCAGTCTCAGATTTGGAATGCACAATCGGATTTTCAAGCTCTATATTTCTCCTCTTGTTGTTATCTAACTGTGTGTTTTGGTCGATCATTGTAGTTGAGTTAATGGGAGCACCAAATTTTTTAGCATATGTATAGTTATAAAAGTTCCAATAAACCTAGTTACATTTTTATTTAACAAAAATCTAATTGATGTCTATTATAATTGGACTGGAATTAGACATAGATATTCCTACTAGTTATTTATTAAAACCTACTTGGGCTCAAAAGAGTTACAAATAGCACACCTAATCATAACTAGCCCACACACTTTAACCTCCTCTCATGGCCCACCAAAAGACAGAGACATAGCCTTACCAACAGAAGACAGAGACATAGCCTCATCGTCCATATCATCATCCTCTTCAAAGCACGGGGCCTGGCCTACCGGACTCATATTCCACAACACTTCTTCTGCACTCCTCGCCTTTTCTTTCCAAACTTTTGCCTGAGATTTGGACTGCACTACCTGCTCTTCCAGCTCTATGTTTCACCTTCTGCTGTTGTCCAACTGTGTGTTTTGGTTGTTTATCAACTCATTCTTAGAAGCCAACATTGGTTGAAGAAAAGATATTTTACTCTTCATACGAGCCATTTTCACATCTTTCTCCATACATATCATCGAGACCGGCTCATCTGCTTGTCTCATTAAATCATTGTACTTGTTATTCAAGTAGTGCTTGCAAGATTCTCTCATTTCTTCATACTGCATGCACAAGTATAAAAATAACTTTTACTTTTACAAGATTTGGTATAATAGATGTGATTTAAAAAGTACGAAGAAAAAATACAAACCTTTTTATAAAAAAAACTATTTAAATGAAAATAAATATGGAAATTACAAAAACTGAAATTACGCATAAACACACCTGAGACTTGAATAATATATCAAAAGGATCTTCTTGTGTTTTCACCGGAACTGATTGAACATCTGTTTGGTTATGACCACTGTTTAGCAAACTTGTGAATAAGTGAATATTACAAGGAGAATAAATCCTATTGTGACCATGATTTGAATCATGAGTAAGTGCAGGGGATTGGAAAAGATTACCTAATTCATTATTAGTGGGAAAGAGTTCGAGGGCTACTCTTTTGCTGCTCTTAACTTGGAGAGTATTCTTTCTTCTCTTCTGAGAAGAAGCCACATCAGCATCATCATTTCCCACTGCAGTCACCCAGTCTCCAAAATCAGTGAACTAAATGTCAAAAAATACTGAGTTTACATATGTTTTTTTATCGAATGTCAAATAAAATAAAATATTTGTATATCACACAAATCTAAAGTGTATAGGTGTGTATGCTTGCCCTGGCGTGCTTAAATTCATAATTTAACTAACCTCTAGTGTTGGTTAAAGACATTGTTAATTTATAGGTAGGGATACAATGTTTGCTTATGGAGAAATGTTGGCTCAAGAATATATGAAATAGAAGGAAGAACAATCAAGAGATAGATGGTTGTTACACTGATAAGGCTAATATATATATTGTTTGTTTGTGTGTGAGAAGTGTACAAAAGGAGTGATAAGTGAAGAGACGCCGACTGACTGTTGAAAAGGCACATCCCCGTTTGTTTGTTAGGTCAAAAATTGAAATTTAAGTTTAGAGTTTTATTAAATTTGTTAGCTTCTTTGATTTTTCTTTCAAATTTTATTTTTGTAAAAAAGGTTCAGAATTATACTACAATAAATCAAAATTTGACCTCAGTAGGCCCACACAACTTTTTATCAGAATATGGTGTGAAGTTATTGAAACCATAAATTGTATTCAAATTTGATATGATAGTTTGTATTCGAATTTAAATCTAAATTTAGTATTACCTTATCAAGTCAAAAAAAAATCTCATATATCACATTTCATTTGTGATCCTAGGTCCATAAGCATTGCGAGTAAAGTTGGGATAAATAATTTGTCAAGTATCATATATCATATATTTAGAGTTTTGTTTTGAAATTTTCAATTTTTTAATACAAGTAAAATTACTGTCCAGCAGTCCAAATAAATAAAGGGCTTTTAAAAAAAATACCTAATGTCAAAACTATTTTTGAAAAAAAACTGTTATTTTTAACAAAATTGCAAAAATATTTTTTCGATTCAACTAAATGCAACATTCGTTGAATTTCTGCAACTAATGCAAACTCAAATGCAACCAAAAAACTTTATTCAAATAGTTGCATATATGGATGATTTTGATTGCCCCGTATTTTTCCAAATATTTTGAGAAGATAGTAAAATCGCAAAAAAACTTAAAAAAATAGTATTTTTGATAATTTTTCAAACAAATTAAATTCAAAGGTTGAGACTATAACCAACTAAATTTGATACATGAGATAAATTTACATCTTAATAATAAGATGCTAATGAATTTAAATTTAAATTGGAATAATTAAAAAATGATGTCAAATTCAAATACAATTTCAAGTTTTATTCATTTTCACACCAAATTTTGGTAAAAAGTTGCATGGATTTAGGCTTATGCCAAATTTTAGATTATTTACATCATGAATTATTTTGCAAGAAAATAAAATGTTTGAAAGAAAAATTTAAAAAGCCAACTTAGGAAAGTTTGACACTTAGGAAAATTTGGCCTAAATAGCGTTTTTTAAACACAAAAGTGAAGATGCGTCTTTTCAAACTTAGGATGGGTCTATTCTCACATTTCCTTTTATACACTTCTCACCCAGAAAACACACGTCTCTTCTCACATTTCCTTTTATACACTTCTCACACAGAAAACACACAGTATGTATATATCATATCTTTGAAGCGGCATGGGCTTAGCATCCATCTATTTTTTCAGTATTCTTCCATCTCTTCCAATTCCTCCCCCAAACATTTCCCTGTAACCAAACATTACATTCCTATAAACAATGTCGTCCGCCAATACTGGAGGTATCTGGTAACATCATGAATCTAAACACCCCAGTACACATAAAGATATATATACACATTAGATTTGTGTGACATATAAAGATTTTAACTTGTTTGACAATTGATAAAAAATAAATGTATAGATATAATCTGTTATTTGCCATTTTTTCATCTATTTTTGTGATTGCAGCCGGCAGGGCTGCTCCCGTGACTTCTGGCAAGAGAAAAAGCACTGCGGATGAAGTTGGAAGTAGCACCAAAAGAGTAGCGCTTGAACTCTTTCCTACTCATCGGAAACAAAATGAGCTTAATATTCAGTCCTTTGCAAGTTTGGTAAACAGAGGTCATGATGACGATACCAACATGCAATCAGTACCACAGGATACACAAGAAGATCCCTTTGACAGATTATTCAAATCTGAGGTGCGTTTACAATGTATAGCTAGGTTAGATATTACAATAATGTTGTAACACATAGTTATCTTTTACATAATGCATATGCAGTATGAGAAAATGAGAGGAACTTGCAAGCAGTACTTGAATAACAAATGCAATGACTTACTGAAGCAAGCAGAAGAACGAGCATCCCGGATATGCAGGGAGAAAGACATGAAAATCGCTCATATGAAGAGTACTATCTCTTCTATCCAAGAACAGTTGGCATCTCAAAATGAGGTTCTAAACAACAGAAACATAGAGTTGGACAACAGCAGGAGGAGAAGTATAGAGTTAGAAAAGCAGGTAGCAAACAACAAATCTCAGGCCGAGTTTTGGAAAGAAAAGGTCCAGCGGGCAGAAGAGATGTTGGCGAATGCCACGGTGTGTAGGCAACGCCAGGCCCCTTGCTGCGATGAGGAGGAAAGGACATCTTCCTCTGTGGGGGAAACAAAGGAATGAAGGAGGTGAAGGGTACAATTATACCTTGAAATATTGTTGGGAGGGCGACATTGCACTTTTCTGTATGATGCATGTGCAATATTAATGCTAAAAAATATGTTGTAATATTAAAAAGTGATTTTTATTGTGACATTTATGAGTGTTTGTATACAAAGAAACTTTTATTTTTATGTAGGTGCTTAGTATTTTATTACCTTGGTCATTGCACATGTACAAAATATCAAGTTATAAACATGTATCATATTTATTTACAGAAATTTAGCTTAACTTTCAAATTTAAATAAATTACGCAACCGGAGTAAAATTAATGATATGCATTTGTGTAGGAATATGAATATGCATTAATATTTATTTTAATTTTCGTCCAATAGTTCTTGGACATGTTGTATTCGCTCGAGTCATATTAAGTAAATCGGCTGTATTTAGTATACGAGCGGCTAAATTCGACCGAAAACGGTCGAATTTGTTTTTCACCTAAAATCTGAAAATCTCGGCCAAAAAATTGAATTTTTGGAAAAATTTGAAATGTCCACCAAGTATATATTTTAACCGTATATGGTTAAAAATATTGTTCTAAATTCGACCGGATGCGGTCGTATTAATGAGAACCAGTTTTTTTTTAAAAAAACTTACCGAAAAATTATCAGATTCCGGTAAGCTTCAAAACATCAGCCAGCCATTCCGATAACTCCTTGCCAAATTCAACACTCCTAACTGACTATTACTACATGAACTCCTAACTCACTATTACTACTTCAACGTGTACACATTGATTTATTCAAATCAATATTAAACAAAACAAACAAATAAAATATGTTTAGAATTAAACCCAACAATATGTACATGCTCTAAGTGATAATATGGAAATAGTTATAATTTTTTTTTCCATTTTTCTTTCTATAATATGGAATTAGTTACATTTTTTTTTTAATTTCTTCTTGCTAGTTAAACACATTTACACACCAACATTGTGGTTGGTTCCATGACCTGACTAAGTGGAATTTTTTTAGCACATACATAGCCATAAAAGTTTTGATAAACCTAGGTACATTTGAAGTAAACAAAATCTAGTTAATTTCTCTTGTAGTTGGACACAAATAAGGTATAGATATTTATTTTGATGTCCGTTATTAATTAAACCTTACGTGGGCTTAAAAGAGTTGCAAATAGCACACTTAACCATAACCATCCCACATAATTTTAACCTCCTCTCATGGCCCACCAACAGAAAGACACATAGCTTCCTCCTCTCATGGCAAGGGGCCTGGCCTCCCGACTCATATACCACAACATCTCTTCTGCACTCGTGGCCTTTTCTTTCCAAAGTTCAGCCTCAGATTTGGAATGCACAATCGGATTTTCAAGCTCTATATTTCTCCTCTTGTTGTTATCCAACTGTGTGTTTTGGTCAATCATTGTAGTTGAGTTAATGGGAGCACCAAATTTTTTAGCAGATACATAGTTATAAAAATTCCAATAAACCTAGTTACATTTTTCTTTAACAAAAATCAAATTGATGTCTATTATAATTGGACTGTAATTTGACATAGATATTCCTACTAGTTATTTATTAAAACCTACTTTGGGCTCAAAAGAATTGCAAATAGCACACCTAATCATAAGTAGCCCACACACTTTAACCTGCTCTCATGGCCCGCCGACAGAAGACAAAGACATTACCTCATCGTCCATATCATCATCCTCTTCAAAGCAAGGGGCCTGGCCTACGGGACTCATATTCCACAACACTTCTTCTGCACTCCTGGCCTTTTCTTTCCAAACTTTTGCCTGAGATTTGGACTGCACTTCCTGCTCTTCCAGCTCTATGTTTCTCCTTCTGCTGTTGTCCAACTGTGTGTTTTGGTTGTTTATCAACTCATTCTTATAAGCCAACATTGCTTGAAGAAAAGATATTTTACTCTTCATACGAGCCATTTTCACATCTTTCTCCATACATATCATCGAGACTCGCTCATCTGCTTGTCTCATTAAATCATTGTACTTGTTATTCAAGTAGTGCTTGCAAGATTCTCTCGTTTCTTCATACTGCATGCACAAGTATAAAAAATAACTTTTACTTTTACAAGATTTGTTATGATAGATGTGATTTTAAAAGTACGAAGAAAAAATACAAAGCTTTTTATAAAAAAAACAAATTAAATGAAAATAAATATGGAAATTACAAAAACTGAAATTACGCATAAACACACCTGAGACTTGAATAATCTATCAAAAGGATCTTCTTGTGTTTTCACCAGAACTGATTGAACATTTGTTTGGTTATGACCATTGTTTAGCAAACTTGTGAATAAGTGAATATTACAAGGAGAATAAATCCTATTGTGACCATGATTTGAATCATGATTAAGTGCAGGGGATTGGGAAAGATTACCTAATTCATTATGAGTAGAAAAGAGTTCGAGGGCTACTCTATTGCTGCTACTCTTAACTTTGTGAGTATTCTTTCTTCTCTTTTGAGAAGAAGCCACATCAGCATCATCATTTCCCACTGCAGTCACCCAGTCACCAAAATCAGTGAACTAAATGTCAAAAAATACTGAGTTTACATATGTTTTTTTATCGAATGTCCAATAAAATAAAATGTTGGTATATCACACAAATCTAAAGTGTATAGGTGTGTATGCTTGCCCTGGCGTGCTTAAATTCATAATTTAACTAACCTCTAGTGTTGGTTGACGACATTGTTAATTTATATATAATGTTTCTTGAATATAAGAATGCCCTCCTGATATATATGTAAAGCTAACAGTAAGTTTGAAACGAGAAAAACAAAGTGTAGCTAAGTTCTTAATTTTTATTTCACTGCAGCATCACTAATATATATCGAATACAGAGATAAAACTAGATGCAAGAAAGAAGGAACTACTTTCCTATAACTACTCCACTATCTACCATTATTCAAAGAGACTCCTAATATGACTCCACAACTATATGACCAAGTCATAACTAGCTGTTAATACAAAACAAACTAACGTAAACATAAACAAGCTTATTCAGACAAGCTTATGATTAAAGTCAACAATCTCCCCCATAATCTAAGCTTGTTGAGTTAACTCTTTCACTCCCAACAGCTTCCTCATGCGTTCAAACTTCACTGTCGTGAGCGCCTTGGTTTGAATGTCAGCCTTCTGGTTTTCTGTTGCCACATGCTTCACCACTATTTCACCGCGATCAACACACTCTCTTATAAAGTGATAACGTATATCGATATGTTTGCTACGACCATGAAACATCGGATTCTTAGCCAAGTCTATGGCTGATTTATTATCGATATACAACGTGACTGGACCAACCTTCTCATCAGTAATCTGACTCAGCAAATTCCGTAACCAAATTCCCTGACATGCTGCTGCTGTCGCAGCCATGAACTCGGCTTCACATGAAGATAGCACACATTTCTGTTTCTGAGACATCCAGGTAATTAGACTATCGTTCAGATAAAAAGCCACTCCACCAGTGCTTTTCCGATCTTCTATATTACCCGCCAAATCACTATCAGAATATCCTGTCAAAACATTATTGCTATTCTCTCTTGAGTATACCAATCCATAATCTAACGTTCCCTTAATGTACCTGAGAACTCGTTTTGCTGCATTCATATGCATTACAGTGGGATGCTCCATAAATCGACTGATAATGCCCACAACAAAAGCTATGTCCGGTCGAGTATGTACTAAGTATCTCAAACCTCCGATCATGCTTTTAAATTGAGTCACATCGACCAATTTACCACCTTCATCCTTCGTGATTTGTTCTTTAGGATCTAGTGGATACTTTGTAGGATTGCAATCCGACAACCCCGCCTTTTCAAGAATTTTATGAGCATAAGCTGACTGTTTTAGCTTGATAAATCCGTTTCCCTGTTCAACCTCTATTCCCAAATAATATGTGAGTTTACCGAGATCACTCATGTCAAATTGTTTGTTCATCTCCTGCTTGAACTCCTCGATAATACTGATACTAGTCCCTGTAATCAAAAGATCATCAACGTAAACGCCAACTACCAGAATATTACCTTCAATTTTCCTTGTATACACAGCGTGTTCATATGGGCATCTCTGAAATCCAAGTCTTTCCAGGCACTTGTTTAGCTTCGAATACCATGCACGAGGGGCTTGCCGAAGACCATACAGTGCCTTGAGGAGTTTGTACACCTTTGATTCCTGGCCTTTTCTTTCAAAACCCTCCGGTTGCATCACATAGACTTCCTCGCATATCTCCCCGTTTAAAAACGCTGTCTTCACATCCATATGATGCACCTGCCATGAATTTTTTGCAGCAAGGGCCAACAACATACGCACTGTTTCGAGCCTTGTAACAGGTGCATATATTTCGTCATAATCAACGCCATATTCCTGTGTGTAACCCTTTACCACAAGTCGAGCTTTATGCTTCACTATATTACCACTTGCATCTCGCTTCAATTTGAATATCCACTTTAACCCGATGACTTTGTTCCCCTTTGGAAGTTCTGTCAGTTCCCATGTCCTGTTTTTTTCTATAGAATCGATTTCGTTTTTCATAGCCTGTCTCCAACACTTTTCTTTGTTTGCCTGACCAAAATTAACAGGTTCTTCGACTCCCATGAGTAATAGCTCCTCCTGCAGCTCAATAGGTTCTGTGTTGTTATAAATTTCAGTGACATTTCTATATTTTTTAGGCTCTGTACTTTCATCAACGTTTTCATCCTCAAAGTCTAGCTCTTCTCTTCGTTCTTCCCTCACAGGACTTTCATAACCATCACTTTCTCTCTGAGTTGTTTCGTCGTTCTCTTTTCCTCCCAACACAATCAACTTTTCTTGTTGCAACTGCTCTTCTCCGTTTTGTCCTTCCCATGGCCACGCTTCAGTTTCTACAAAAACAACATCTCGACTGACTAACACCGTGTTGCTTTCTGGGTTATACAGCCTGTACGCCTTTGTTCCTGGCTCTTTGCCTAAATTCACAACTTTCAAGCTTCGATCATCTAGCTTCTTAGTCAGCTTATCTTGCACCTTCATGTAAGCTTTACATCCAAACACCTTGATGTGCCCAATATTGGGTTTTTCATTTTTCCAGGCTTCATACGGAATCACCCCTGACAGTGCTCGAGTGGGCAACCTATTTAACACGTAGACAGCGTGACGCACTGCCTCACCCCAGAAGTTTGCCGGCATATGCATTTGCTTCAAGTAACTTCTCACCATCTCAACGACAGTACGGTTCCTACGCTCCACCACGCCATTTTGCTGTGGAGTGTATGGAGCCGTAAGATGTCTCACAATTCCATCATCTTCACAAAAGTCAGAAAAAACTTTGGAGTTGAACTCCCCCCCACGATCTGTTCGAAAGACTCTGATCCTTCGCTCTGTACCATTCTCAACTTTGGCCTTAAACTTCTTGAAGGCCTCAAACGCCTCATCCTTGCTCTTTAGCAAGTAAGCCCACATAATACGTGAATAATCATCAACAAGGAGCATGAAATAACGATTACCTGCGTGAGTGGAAGGAGTGATAGGTCCGCATATGTCACCATGAACAAGTTCAAGCACCTTACTAGCTGAGTACTTCGACTTAGTAGGAAATGGCTTTCGAGTCTGTTTCGACATTAAACAACCACTACATGTCATCTCCGGAGACACAATCTTTGGAAAACCACGAACCATGTCATTTGCTGACATCAATTCCATTGCCTTAAAATTGACATGTCCTAACCGAAAGTGCCACAACCAAGCATTTTCATTTGACCTTGACAATAAGCATTTTGGTTCACCACTTTCTATAATTATCTTATACAGTCGATTTGTCGATCTCTTAACTTTCATTAACAACTTTCCTTGTTTTTCATGGATCCACAAATATTCTCCATTCAAGACAACCTTATTTCCGGCTTCCGATAATTGTCCAAGACTAATTATATTGTTGCACAAGGAAGGAATGAAAAATACCTCGTGTAGTTCACGTTCCTCGCCCGTTTTACACTTCAAGCTCACAGTGCCCTTGCCTTTAATTTCAACCATCGAACCATCACCGAATTTTACTTGGCCTTTGATACATTCGTCCAGCATCTTGAATTTTGATCTCTGACCCGTCATATGGTTACTTGCACCATTGTCAAGGTACCAGATCTCAGAATCACTGGATTTTTCACTTCCATGCAACTTCAGTTTTGGTGTGACTTTCTCTTCTTTTAGCAACATCATGTTTACATCTTTGTCATCATGTTCAGTCAATAGCAATGCAGGCTCATCATCATCAAATTGGGCCATGTTAACTTCAGCCCTTTGAACCTTGTTACGCTTAGGTTTGTTGCACTCAACTGCGAAATGGCCATACAGATGACAGTTGAAGCACCTAACTCTAGACTTGTCTCGAACCAGTCGTCCCCCTTCTTTATTTGGAATTTTCTGATTTGTGAAAACGCCACCACTTTCTCTGTTATTTCTCCTTGACCATTCTTCTCGAGTCATCAACAGTTTACCCTCGTTAGCTTCTCTTCGTGTCCATTCCTCTTCCGTGAGAAGAAGTTGACTACCGCCCCCACCACCATTCTTGGATCCCTTCAATCTTTCCTCATGAATCTTCAAGGACCCAACAGTTTCTTCAACGGACATTTGCTCAATGTTCCCAAACTGTTCGATCGTCGAGGCTATTTGTAGGAATTTTGTTGGTATAGCTCGTAACAACTTCTTTACTACATAGCTCTCCGGAACCTCTTCTCCAAGAGCTCTAATGTTTGTCACCAGACCATTGAGTTTCATACAGAACTCGTCAATTGGCTCTATCTCACTCATACTCAATGACTCAAACTCCGCCTTCAGAGTTTGTATCGTAGCCGTTTTCACACAATCCGCACCGAGACACATGGTTTTAATCGCATCCCAGGCCTCTTTTGCTGTGTTTTTCTCCGCCAGTGACAGCAAAATGTCTTCAAGTACGCCTTGGTAAATGACTGCCAATGCTACCTTGTCAGTTCTTTCTTCGACCGATGACTTAGGGTTCTTAGGTTCAATAGCATCCCACACACCATGTGCCTGCATATTCACCTTCATCTTCATAGACCATGAAGCATAATTACTCTTAGCCAACATCGGATAACTCAGACCCACTCCGCCTTCTTTTATTTTGCTCGATTCCATCTCAGTAGCTTTCGACATATATTTTGGCATTCACCACGCAACCTTGCTCTGATACCAAATTCTTGAATATAAGAATGCCCTCCTGATATATATGTAAATCTAACAGTAAGTTTGAAACGAGAAAAACAAAGTGCAGCTAAGTTCTTAATTTTTATTTCACTGCAGCATCACTAATATATATCGAATACAGAGATAAAACTAGATGCAAGAAAGAAGGAACTACTTTCCTATAACTACTCCACTATCTACCATTATTCAAAGAGACTCCTAATATGACTCCACAACTATATGACCAAGTCATAACTAGCTGTTAATACAAAACAAACTAACGTAAACATAAACAAGCTTATTCAGACAAGCTTATGATTAAAGTCAACAATGTTTGCTTATGGAGAAATGTTGGCTCAAGAATATATGAAATAGAAGGAAGAACAATCAAGAGATAGATGGTTGTTACACTGATAAGGCTAATATATATATTGTTTGTTTGTGTGTGAGAAGTGTACAAAATGAGTGATAAGTGAAGAGCCGCGGCTGACTGCTGAAAAGGCACATCCCCGTTTGTTTCTTAGGTCAAAAATTGAAATTTAAGTTTAGAGTTTTATTAAATTTGTTGGCTTCTTTGATTTTTCTTTCAAATTTTATTTTTGTAAAAAAGGTTCTGAATTATACTACAATAAATCAAAATTTGACCTCACTAGGCCCATGCAACTTTTTATCAGAATATGGTGTGAAGTTATTGAAACCATAAATTGTATTCAAATTTGATATGATAGTTTGTATTTGAATTTAAATCTAAATTTAGTATTACCTTATCAAGTCATAAAAAAATCTCATATATCACATTTCATTTGTGATCCTAGGTCCATAAGCATTGGGAGTAAAGTTGGGGATAAATAATTTGTCTAAGTATCATATATAATATATTTAGAGTTTTCTTTCGAAATTTTCAATTTTTTAATATAAGTAAAATTACTGTCCAGCAGTCCAAATAAATAAAGGGCTTTTAAAAAAAATACCTAATGTCAAAAATATTTTTGAAAAAATAATGTCATTTTTTAACAAAATTGCAAAAATATTTTTTCGATTGAACTAAATGCAACATTCGTTGATTTTCTGCAACTAATGCAAACTCAAATGCAACCAAAAACTTTATTCAAATAGTTGCATATTTGGATGATTTTGATTGCACCGTATTTTTGCAAATATTTTCAGAAGATAGTAAAATCGCAAAAAAACTTAAAAAAAATAGTATTTTTGAGAATTTTTCAAACAAATTAAATTCAAAGGTTGAGACTATAACCAACTAAATTTGATAGAGGAGATAAATTTACATCTTAATAATAAGATGCTAGTGAATTTAAATTTAAATTGGAATAATTAAAAAATGATGTCAAATTCAAACACAATTTCAAGTTTTATTGATTTTCACACCAAATTTTGGTAAAAAGTTGCATGGATTTAGGCTTATGCCAAATTTTAGTTTATTTCTATCATGAATTATTTTGTAAGAAAATAAAATGTTTGAAAGAAAAATTTAAAAAGCCAACTTAGGAAAGTTTGACACTTAGGAAAATTTGGCCTAAAGAGCGTTTTTTAAACACAAAAGTGAAGATGCGTCTTTTCAAACTTAGGATGCGTCTCTTCTCACATTTCCTTTTATACACTTCTCACACAGAAGTTTCTTCTCACATTTCCTTTTATACACTTCTCACACAGAAAACACACAGTATCAGTATGTATATATCTTTGAAGCGGCATAGGCTTAGCATCCATCTATTTTTTCAGTATTCTTCCATCTCTTCCAATTCCTCCCCCAAACATTTCCCTGTAACCAAACATTACATTCCTATAAACAATGTGGTCCGCCAATACTGGAGGTAACTGGTAACATCATGAATCTAAACACCCCAGTACACATAAAGATATATATACACTTTAGATTTGTGTGACATATTAAGATTTTAACTTGTTTGACAATTGATAAAAAATAAATGTATAGATATAATCTGTTATTTGCCATTTTTTCATCTATTTTTGTGATTGCAGCCGGCAGGGCTGCTCCCGTGACTTCTGGCAAGAGAAAAAGCACTGCGGATGAAGTTGGAAGTAGCACCAAAAGAGTAGCGTTTGAACTCTTTCCTACTCATTCGAAACAAAATGAGCTTAATATTCAGTCCTTTGCAAGTTTGGTAAACAGAGGTCTTGAGGACGATACCAACGTGCAATCAGTACCACAGGAAACACAAGAAGATCCCTTTGACAGATTATTCAAATCTGAGGTGCGTTTACAATGTATAGCTAGGTTAGATATTACAATAATGTTGTAACACATAGTTATCTTTTACATAATGCATATGCAGTATGAGAAAATGAGAGAAACTTGCAAGCAGTACTTGAATAATGTTGGAAGCGTAGATTGGCCTTGAACAAATATATAAAAGCTTTGTATAACACAAACACACACCTGTATATATTAATAACAATAATAAACTACAGCTTATATACTCTTGACACAAACACAAGGCTCCTGCCTTTTTCTTTAACAAAGAGCTTCGGCTCTGATTTTTTTTCTCAACTACAACTCTTCTTTTTCTTTTCTTTTTGTACATATTACAATACCTATTTGCAGCCTTTTTATAGGCTTGAACAAACATAAGGTTACATCATTGCTTACAGCATCATATTTATTATAACAACTAAACCGTGTATTGAGAACATATGCAGCCTACCTTTATTTGCTCCACAATTTTCTCCACACTGTGTATGCATGCATGTGCTTTGGATTTTCCTGCCTACCATATTTTCAGGAAGCTGTATGTGTCTCTCATCTTATTCACACTTGTATTTTATTTATTATATTTATGGAGAGTTTGACTTCTAACACTCCCCCTCAAACTCGACTTTCCATTCCAAGCTTCTTTTTCATTTTTTGAAATACGCCCGGCTTCAACGGCTTTGTAAAAATATCTGCTAAATTTTCTTCAGTCCTACAATGTACCAACTCCACAATTTTTCCGTTCACCTGCTCTCGAATAAATGATATTTTATGTTGATGTGCTTGCTGCGACTGTGTGACACCGGATTTTTCGCGAGTGAAATAGCAGATTTATTATCCACAAAAATAGTAATTGGATCTTCTTTGGCAAGATTTAATTCGCCCAATATATAGCCTAGCCACATAGCTTGACATGCGCATGCTGCTGCTGCGATGTACTCTGCCTCACATGTTGAGAGGGCAACTGTCTGTTGTTTCTTTGATGACCAAGAAAATATTGCTGAACCGATATGAAAAACATATCCTGATGTGCTTTTCCCGTCATCCAAATCTCCACCATAATCACTATCTGAGTAGCCAACTAATTTTGAATTTTGAGAATGCGTGTAAAACAGACCATGATCAAGTGTACCTTTTATATACCGCAAAATTCTTTTAGCTGCCATGAAGTGATCTTGCTTCGGCTTCTCCATGTACCTACTAACCAATCCAACTGCATACATAATATCTGGACGAGTGAAAGTTAGGTACCTCAAACTTCCAACCAAACTTTTGAATAATGTCGGATTTACCGACTCCCTTGTTGAGTCAATTCTGAGCTTTATGCTTGACTCTGCTGGCGTACTCACTGGCTTGCATTTCTCCATTCTGAATTTCTTTAAAATCTCCTTCGGCATATTTTTTCTGCGACATAAAAATTCCATCTTTGCTTTGCTTCACCTCGACTCCAAGAAAGTAAGACATTTGACCAATATCTGTCATCTCAAATTCGTTAGTCATAACTTTCTTAAAATCATCGAACATACCAGGGTTGTTTCCAGTGAAGATCATGTCATCTACGTATAAGCAAACGATCATAATATCTCCCCCTGAATTTGTTTTTGTGTAGAGAGCATGCTCGTATGGACTCTTCACAAAACCATTTTTCTGAAAGTATTCATCAACCCTTGTGTTCCATGCTCGTGGGGCTTGTTTCAATCCGTACAATGCTTTCTTCAGTCTGTAGACTTTATTTTCTTGGCCTTTTCGAACATATCCTGGAGGCTGCTCAATATAGACTTCTTCTTCGAGGTAACCATTCAAGAATGCTGACTTGACATCCATCTGAAAAATCTTCCACTGATTCTGAGCTGCAATTGCTGTAAGAAGTCTTATAGTATCAACTCTTGCAACTGGAGCGAACACCTCATCATAGTCAATGCCATATCTCTGTTTGTAGCCTTTAGCCACCAACCTTGCCTTGTACTTTTCAACTTCACCATCTTGATTGGTCTTTGTCTTGTAGAACCATTTGACACCAATTGTTTTGTGTTCTTCTGGAAGAGTTGTGAGCTCCCAAGTATCATTCTTCTTCGATTGCACCAATTTCTTCATCCATTGCTTTATTCCATTTGCTTTCTTCAGAAGCTTCTTCAAATGTAACGGGATCACACTCAGCCATTAAGCAAAACAATGAATAATCAAAGGTAGTTTGTACCGGACTTGTTGCATCATAGATATCATTTAGACTCCGCATTTTTCTTGGTGCTCCCCCTGAACTGTTGCTATTGCTGCTTCCTGAACTCGATGGTGTCGAGGCAGGAGTTTGTTGGTTTGGACTTTGTGAAGGAGTTGGATCATTATTTCCATCATCTTGAACATTGGTGTCATCACCGTCATCATCTTCATCCTGAAAAAACAAACCAGCAACTTTTCTTTCTTCCTCGCTCCATCTCCAGTAATCTGATTCGTCAAACTCAACATCTCGAGAAATGATTAATTTCTTCGTGAGGGGATTATACAGTCTGTATGCCTTGCTTCTTTTGTCATATCCGGTAAAGATGCATTTCTCGCCTTTATCATCCAGTTTCTTCCTTTTCTGATCTGGAACATGTGCATATGCAATGCACCCAAAGATTTTGAGATGTCCAACTGATGGTTTGCTACCACTCCATGCTTCATTTGGAGTTTTGTTTCTAACACTTTTTGTTGGACAACGATTCAACAGATAAACAGCACATAACACGGCTTCAGCCCAAAAAGTTCTTGGCATATGCTTTGCTTTCACCATGCTCCTTGCCATGTCAAGAATAGTGCGATTTTTTCTTTCTGCAACGCCATTTTGTTGAGGAGTATACGCCGTTGTCAACTGATGATTGATGCCATGTGCTCTACAGAAACTTCTGAATAAGTTTGAAGTATACTCGCCTCCTCTGTCTGATCTGAGTGTCTTCAAATAATGTCCACTTTGTTTTTCAGCCAGTGCTTTGAACTCCTTGAATTTATCAAGAGCCTCTGCTTTTTCTTTAATGATATATACCCAACTTTTCCTGCTAAAATCATCAATAAATGTTAGGTAATATCTGTTACCTCCGAGTGATGGGATATCAAACGGACCAGCAATATCAGTGTGGACAATCTCCAATGGCCTTCTGGCTCTCCATGATTTTCCAACAGGAAAACTTTGTCTGTGTTGCTTTCCTTTGACACATGCTTCACACAAATTTTCTGGTTCATTAATTTCTGGCAAGCCATCCACCATCTTTGTCTTTGACAATAATTTTAAGCCAGAAAATCCAAGATGACCATATCTTAAATGCCATAACCATGAGTCATTTTTAATGACCGACTTCAAGCACTTCTGCATTTTCGTCTGCATATCAAGTGTGAACAGACGATTCTTTGACATCTCCACATCTGCAATTAATTCTCGAACATGATTTCTGATGATGAGAGAATTATCCTGCATCTGAATATTATATCCTTTCTCCACAAGTTGGCCAAGACTGATGATATTACTTTTCAAAGCAGGTATATAATAAACATCATTTATATACCTTTTCTCACCATTCTTTGATACAATCGTAATTGTACCTTTCCCTTTAACAGGAATTTTTGAAGAATCGCCAAATGTAACTTCCCCGCTGACGGTTTCATCTATCTCCATAAATAAATCTTTGTGGCCAGTCATGTGATTGCTGGCCCCTGAGTCAAGATACCAAACATTCTTCTTGCTTTCCTCGTTTCCTTTATAAGTGAGGAACATAGCAGTACCAACATCTTTATCTTCTTTTGCTGCTGCAAAATGACTAGTTTCTTCCACCTTCGGGGATCTACACTCATAACTGAAATGGCCAAATTTATTACAGTTATAACACTGAAATTGAGATTTATCACCTCGTTGTTGAAATCCACCTCTTCCTCGGCCTCTAAAATTTTGAACACGACCAGATGATTGATAACTTCCCGAATTCTGGCCTCTATTGAAGGACTGCCTTCCTCGTCCTCGTCCACCTCGGTAGCCACCTCGGTAGCCACCTCTAAAACCACCTCTTCCACGAACAGAACTGCTACTGCTTGAACTTTCACCAATGGACACCTTACTTTGCAATGCCTTTTCTAAATGGCTTGTATCATCATACTGGTTCATCCGCTGCTCATGGGCTTGAAGTGAACCAACTAGCTCATCAATAGAAATTGTGGACAAATCTTTTGACTCCTCGATAGAAGTAACGACATAGTCAAATTTTCTTGTCAATGAGCGGAGTAATTTTTCCATGACCCGAACATCATCGAGACTTTCTCCATTTCTCTTCATCTTATTTGTCATCGTTTTCAAACGCGTAACATATTCACCAATATTTTCTGAGGTCTTCATTTTTATATTTTCGAACTCCCCGCGTAGAACTTGGAGCCGCACCTTTTTTACTTTCTCCACGCCTTGGAATGATTTCTGCAAAATCTCCCACGCATCTTTTGCTGTTTTTGCTTCTGAAATTTTTTCAAAGGTAGATTCATCAACACCTTGAAAAATTGTGTACAACGCCTTTTTGTCCTTTTTTCGGGACTCCTTTAACGCCATCTTCTCGGCATTTGGAAGTGCTGCTTCAGCGGTTGCATCTGCGGGCTCGTTAAACCCACTTTCGACAATATCCCAATTGTCGTAGGAACCGAGTAACACCTTCATTTGGATACTCCAATTCCCGTAATTTGTGGACGTCAATTTTGGAATATTTGGTTGCACCATATTCGCCATTTTCTTGAACAGAACGCTGGCTCTGATACCACTTGTTGGAAGCGTAGATTGGCCTTGAACAAATATATAAAAGCTTTGTATAACACAAACACACACCTGTATATATTAATAACAATAATAAACTACAGCTTATATACTCTTGACACAAACACAAGGCTCCTGCCTTTTTCTTTAACAAAGAGCTTCGGCTCTGATTTTTTTTCTCAACTACAACTCTTCTTTTTCTTTTCTTTTTGTACATATTACAATACCTATTTGCAGCCTTTTTATAGGCTTGAACAAACATAAGGTTACATCATTGCTTACAGCATCATATTTATTATAACAACTAAACCGTGTATTGAGAACATATGCAGCCTACCTTTATTTGCTCCACAATTTTCTCCACACTGTGTATGCATGCATGTGCTTTGGATTTTCCTGCCTACCATATTTTCAGGAAGCTGTATGTGTCTCTCATCTTATTCACACTTGTATTTTATTTATTATGTTTATGGAGAGTTTGACTTACTTGAATAACAAATGCAATGACTTACTGAAGCAAGCAGAAGAACGAGCATCCCGGTTATGTAGGGAGAAAGACATGAAAATCGCTCATATGAAGAGTACTATCTCTTCTATTCAAGAACAGTTGGCATCTCAAAATGAGGTTCTAAACAACAGAAACATAGAGTTGGACAACTGCAGGAGGAGAAGTATAGAGTTAGAAAAGCAGGTAGCAAACAACAAATCTCAGGCCGAGTTTTGGAAAGAAAAGGTCCAGCGGGCAGAAGAGATGTTGGCGAATGCCACTGTGTGTAGGCAACGCCAGGCCCCTTGCTGCGAAGAGGAGGAAACGGCATCTTCCTCTGTGGGGGAAACAAAGGAATGAAGGAGGTGAAGGGTACAATTATACCCTGAAATATTGTTGGGAGGGCGACATTGCACTTTTCTGTATGATGCATGTGCAATATTAATGCTAAAAAATATGTTGTAATACTAAAAAGTGATTTTTATTGTGACATTTATGAGTGTTTGTATACAAAGAAACTTTTATTTTTATGTAGGTGCTTAGTATTTTATTACCTTGGTCATTGCACATTTACAAAATATCAAGTAATAAATATGTATCATATTTATTTACAGAAATTTAGCTTAACTTTCAAATTTAAATAAATTACGCAACCGGAGTAAATTAATGATATGCATTTAGGAATATGAATATGCATTAATATTTATTTTAATTTTAGTCCAATAGTTCTTGGACATGTCGTATTCGCTCGAGTCATATTAAGTAAATCGGCTGTATTTAGTATACGAGCGGCTAAATTCGACCGAAAACGGTCGAATTTGTTTTTCACCTAAAATTTGAAAATCTCGCCCAAAAAATTGAATTTTTGGAAAAATTTGAAATGTCCACCTAGTATATATTTTAACCGTATATGGTTAAAAATATTGTTCTAAATTCGACCGAATGCGGTCGTATTAATGAGAACCAGTTTTTTTTTTAAAAAACTTGCCGAAAAATTATCAGATTCCGGTGAGCTTCAAAACATCAGCCAGCCATTCCGATAACTCCTTGCCAAATTCAACACTCCTAACTGACTATTACTACATGAACTCCTAACTCACTATTACTACTTCAACGTGTACACATTGATTTATTCAAATCAATATTAAACAAAACAAACAAATAAAATATGTTTAGAATTAAACCTAACAATATGTACATGCTCTAAGTGATAATATGGAAATAGTTATAATTTTTTTTTTCCATTTTTCTTTCTATAATATGGAATTAGTTATAATTTTTTTTTTGATTTCTTCTTGCTAGTTAAACACATTTACACACCAACATTGTGGTTGGTTCCAACCAACCCTGACCTGACTAAGTGGAATTTTTTTAGCACATACATAGCCATAAAAGTTTTAATAAACCTAGGTACATTTGAAGTAAACAAAATCTAGTTAATTTCTCTTGTAGTTGGACACAAATAAGGTATAGATATTTATTTTGATGCCCGTTATTAATTAAACCTTACGTGGGCTTAAAAGAGTTGCAAATAGCACACTTAACCATAACCATCCCACACAATTTTAACCTCCTCTCATGACCCACCAACAGAAAGACACATAGCCTCCTCCTCTCATGGCAAGGGGCCTGGCCTCCCGACTCATATACCACAACATCTCTTCTACACTCGTGGCCTTCTCTTTTCAAAGTTCAGCCTCAGATTTGGAATGCACAATCGGATTTTCAAGCTCTATATTTCTCCTCTTGTTGTTATCCAACTGTGTGTTTTTGTCAATCATTGTAGTTGAGTTAAGGGGAGCACCAAATTTTTTAGCATATACATAGTTATAAAAGTTCCAATAAACCTAGTTACATTTTTATTTAACAAAAATCTAATTGATGTCTATTATAATTGGACTGTAGTTAGACATAGATATTCCTACTAGTTATTTATTAAAACCTACTTGGGCTCAAAAGAGTTGCAAATAGCACACCTAATCATAACTAGCCCACACACATTAACCTGCTCTCATGGCCCACCAACAGAAGACAAAGGCATAGCCTCATCGTCCATATCATCATCCTCTTCAAAGCAAGGGGCCTGGCCTACCGGACTCATATTCCACAACACTTCTTTTGCACTCCTGGCCTTTTCTTTCCAAACTTTTGCCTGAGATTTGGACTGCACTACCTGCTCTTCCAGC
Source organism: Apium graveolens (assembly GCF_009905375.1). Classification (NCBI taxonomy): domain Eukaryota; kingdom Viridiplantae; phylum Streptophyta; class Magnoliopsida; order Apiales; family Apiaceae; genus Apium; species Apium graveolens. Next base: position 116,425 of record NW_027419250.1, read on the forward strand.
TCTATGTTTCTCCTTCTGCTGTTGTCCAACTGTGTGTTTTGGTTGTTTATCAACTCATTCTTAGAAGCCAACATTGATTGAAGAAAAGATATTTTACTCTTCTTATGAGCCATTTTCACATCTTTCTCCAAACATATCATCGAGACTCGCTCATCTGCTTTTCTCATTAAATCATTGTACTTGTTATTCAAGTAGTGATTGCAAGATTCTCCCATTTCTTCATAATGCATGCACAAGTATAAAAATAACTTTTACTTTTACAAGATTTGTTATAATAGAAGTGATTTAAAAAGTATGAAGAAAAAATACAAAGCTTTTTATAAAAAAAAACAAATTAAATGAAAATAAATATGGAAATTACAAAAACTGAAATTACGCATAAAAACACCTGAGACTTGAATAATCTATCAAAAGGATCTTCTTGTGTTTTCACCGGAACTATTGAACATTTGTTTGGTTATGACCACTGTTTAGCAAACTTGTGAATAAGTGAATATTACAAGGAGAATAAATCCTATTGTGACCATGATTTGAATCATGATTAAGTGCAGGGGATTGGGAAAGATTACCTAATTCATTATGAGTAGAAAAGAGTTCGAGGGCTACTCTATTGCTGCTGCTCTTAACTTGGTGAGTATTCTTTCTTCTCTTCTGAGAAGAAGCCACATCAGCATCATCATTTCCCATTGCAGTCACCCAGTCACCAAAATCAATGAACTAAATGTCAAAAAATACTGAGTTTACATATGTTTTTTTATCGAATGTCCAATAAAATAAAATGTTTGTGTATCACAAAAATCTAAACTGTATAGGTGTGTATGCTTGCCTTGGCGTGCTTAAATTCATAATTTAACTAACCTCTAGTGTTGGTTGACGACATTGTTAATTTATAGCTAGGGCTATAATGTTTGCTTATGGAGAAATGTTGGCTCAAGAATATATGAAATAGAAGGAAGAACAATCAAGATGGTTGTTACACTGATAAGGCTAATATATATATTGTTTTTTTGTGTGTGAGAAGTGTACAAAAGGAGTGATAAGTGAAGAGAAGCGGCTGACTGTTGAAAAGGCACATCCCCGTTTGTTTGTTAGGTCAAAAATTGAAAAAAATGTTTGTGTATCACAAAAATCTAAACTGTATAGGTGTGTATGCTTGCCTTGGCGTGCTTAAATTCATAATTTAACTAACCTCTAGTGTTGGTTGACGACATTGTTAATTTATAGCTAGGGCTATAATGTTTGCTTATGGAGAAATGTTGGCTCAATAATATATGAAATAGAAGGAAGAACAATCAAGATGGTTGTTACACTGATAAGGCTAATATATATATTGTTTTTTTGTGTGTGAGAAGTGTACAAAAGGAGTGATAAGTGAAGAGAAGCGGCTGACTGTTGAAAAGGCACATCCCCGTTTGTTTGTTAGGTCAAAAATTGAAATTTAAGTTTAGAGTTTTATTAAATTTGTTGGCTTCTTTGATTTTTCTTTCAAATTTTATTTTTGTAAAAAAGGTTCAGAATTATACTACAATAAATCAAAATTTGACCTCACTAGGCCCATGCAACTTTTTATCAGAATATTGTGTGAAGTTATTGAAACCATAAATTGTATTCAAATTTGATATGATAGTTTGTATTCAAATTTAAATCTAAATTTAGTTTTACCTTATCAAGTCAAAAAAAAATCTCATATATCACATTTCATTTGTGATCCTAGGTCCATAAGCATTGCGAGTAAAGTTGGGATAAATAATTTGTCAAGTATCATATATCATATATTTAGAGTTTTGTTTTGAAATTTTCAATTTTTTAAGACAAGTAAAATTAATGTCCAGCAGTCCAAATAAATAAAGGTCTTTTAAAAAAAATACCTAATGTCAAAACTATTTTTGAAAAAAAACTGTCATTTTTAACAAAATTGCAAAAATATTTTTTCGATTCAACTAAATGCAACATTGTTGAATTTCTGCAACTAATGCAAACTCAAATGCAACCAAAAAACTTTATTCAAATAGTTGCATATATGGATGATTTTGATTGCCCCGTATTTTTCCAAATATTTTGAGAAGATAGTAAAATCGCAAAAAAACTTAAAAAAATAGTATTTTTGATAATTTTTCAAACAAATTAAATTCAAAGGTTGAGACTATAACCAACTAAATTTGATACATGAGATAAATTTACATCTTAATAATAAGATGCTAATGAATTTAAATTTAAATTGGAATAATTAAAAAATGATGTCAAATTCAAATATAATTTCAAGTTTTATTCATTTTCACACCAAATTTTGGTAAAAAGTTGCATGGATTTAGGCTTATGCCAAATTTTAGTTTATTTCTATCATGAATTATTTTGCAAGAAAATAAACTGTTTGAAAGAAAAATTTAAAAAGCCAACTTAGGAAAGTTTGACACTTAGGAAAATTTGGCCTAAATAGCGTTTTTTAAACACAAAAGTGAAGATGCGTCTTTTCAAACTTAGGATGGGTCTCTTCTCACATTTTCTTTTATACACTTCTCACCCAGAAAACACACGTCTCTTCTCACATTTCCTTTTATACACTTCTCACACAGAAAACACACAGTATCAGTATGTATATATCTTTGAAGCGGCATGGGCTTAGCATCCATCTATTTTTTCAGTATTCTTCCATCTCTTCCAATTCCTCCCCCAAACATTTCCCTTTAACCAAACATTACATTCCTATAAACAATGTCGTCCGCCAATACTGGAGGTATCTGGTAACATCATGAATCTAAACACCCCAGTACACATAAAGATATATATACACATTAGATTTGTGTGACATATTAAGATTTTAACTTGTTTGACAATTGATAAAAAATAAATGTATAGATATAATCTGTTATTTGCCATTTTTTCATCTATTTTTGTGATTGCAGCCGGCAGGGCTGCTCCCGTGACTTCTGGCAAGAGAAAAAGCACTGCGGATGAAGTTGGAAGTAGCACCAAAAGAGTAGCGCTTGAACTCTTTCCTACTCATCCGAAACAAAATGAGCTTAATATTCAGTCCTTTGCAAGTTTGGTAAACAGAGGTCTTGATGACGATACCAACGTGCAATCAGTACCACAGGAAACACAAGAAGATCCCTTTGACAGATTATTCAAATCTGAGGTGCGTTTACAATGTATAGCTAGGTTAGATATTACAATAATGTTGTAACACATAGTTATCTTTTACATAATGCATATGCAGTATGAGAAAATGAGAGAAACTTGCAAGCAGTACTTGAATAACAAATGCAATGACTTACTGAAGCAAGCAGAAGAACGAGCATCCCGGATATGCAGGGAGAAAGACATGAAAATCGCTCATATGAAGAGTACTATCTCTTCTATCCAAGAACAGTTGGCATCTCAAAATGAGGTTCTAAACAACAGAAACATAGAGTTGGACAACAGCAGGAGGAGAAGTATAGAGTTAGAAAAGCAGGTAGCAAACAACAAATCTCAGGCCGAGTTTTGGAAAGAAAAGGTCCAGCGGGCAGAAGAGATGTTGGCGAATGCCACTGTGTGTAGGCAACGCCAGGCCCCTTGCTGCGAAGAGGAGGAAACGACATCTTCCTCTGTGGTAAAAACAAAGGAATGAAGGAGGTGAAGGGTACAATTATACCTTGAAATATTGTTGGGAGGGCGACATTGCACTTCTGTATGATGCATGTGCAATATTAATGCTAAAAAAATATGTTGTAATATTAAAAAGTGATTTTTATTGTGACATTTATGAGTGTTTGTATACAAAGAAACTTTTATTTTTATGTAGGTGCTTAGTATTTTATTACCTTGGTCATTGCACATGTACAAAATATCAAGTTATAAACATGTATCATATTTATTTACAGAAATTTAGCTTAACTTTCAAATTTAAATAAATTACGCAACCAGAGTAAAATTAATGATATGCATTTGTGTAGGAATATGAATATGCATTAATATTTATTCTAATTTTAGTCCAATAGTTCTTGGACATGTTGTATTCGCTCGAGTCATATTAAGTAAATCGGCTGTATTTAGTATACGAGCGGCTAAATTCGACGGAAAACGGTCGAATTTGTTTTTTACCTAAAATCTGAAAATCTCGGCCAAAAAATTGAATTTTTGGAAAAATTTGAAATGTCCACCTAGTATATATTTTAACCGTATATGGTTAAAAATATTGTTCTAAATTCGACCGAATGCGATCGTATTAACGAGAACCAGTTTTTTTTTTAAAAAAACTTGCCGAAAAATTATCAGATTCCGGTAAGCTTCAAAACATCAGCCGGCCATTGCGATAACTCCTTGCCAAATTCAACACTCCTAACTGACTATTACTACATGAACTCCTAACTCACTATTACTACTTCAACGTGTACACATTGATTTATTCAAATCAATATTAAACAAAACAAACAAATAAAATATGTTTAGAATTAAACCCAACAATATGTACATGCTCTAAGTGATAATATGGAAATAGTTATAATTTTTTTTTCCATTTTTCTTTCTATAATATGGAATTAGTTACATTTTTTTTTAATTTCTTCTTGCTAGTTAAACACATTTACACACCAACATTGTGGTTGGTTCCAACCAACCCTGACCTGACTTTCTGGAATTTTTTTAGCACATACATAGCCATAAAAGTTTTAATAAACCTAGGTACATTTGAAGTAAACAAAATCTAGTTAATTTCTCTTGTAGTTGGACACAAATAAGGTATAGATATTTATTTTGATGCCCGTTATTAATTAAACCTTACGTGGGCTTAAAAGAGTTGCAAATAACACACTTAACCATAACCATCCCACACAATTTTAACCTCCTCTCATGGCCCACCAACAGAAAGACACATAGCTTCCTCCTCTCATGGCAAGGGGCCTGGCCTCCCGACTCATATACCACAACATCTCTTCTGCACTCGTGGCCTTTTCTTTCCAAAGTTCAACCTCAGATTTGGAATGCACAATCGGATTTTCAAGCTCTATATTTCTCATCTTGTTGTTATCCAACTGTGTGTTTTGGTCAATCATTGTAGTTGAGTTAATGGGAGCACCAAATTTTTTAGCAGATACATAGTTATAAAAGTTTCAATAAACCTAGTTACATTTTTATTTAACAAAAAACAAATTGATGTCTATTATAATTGGACTGTAATTTGACATAGATATTCCTACTAGTTATTTATTAAAACCTACTTGGACTCAAAAGAGTTGCAAATAGCACACCTAATCATAAGTAGCCCACACACTTTAACCTGCTCTCATGGCCCACCGACAGAAGACAAAGACATAGCCTCATCGTCCATATCATCATCCTCTTCAAAGCAAGGGGCCTGGCCTACCGGACTCATAATCCACAACACTTCTTCTGCACTCCTGGCCTTTTCTTTCCAAACTTTTGCCTGAGATTTGGACTGCACTACCTGCTCTTCCAGCTCTATGTTTCTCCTTCTGCTGTTGTCCAACTGTGTGTTTTGGTTGTTTATCAACTCATTCTTAGAAGCCAACATTGCTTGAAGAAAAGATATTTTACTCTTCATACGAGCCATTTTCACATCTTTCTCCATACATATCATCGAGACTCGCTCATCTGCTTGTCTCATTAAATCATTGTACTTGTTATTCAAGTAGTGCTTGCAAGATTCTCTCATTTCTTCATACTGCATGCACAAGTATAAAAAATAACTTTTACTTTTACAAGATTTGTTATGATAGATGTGATTTCAAAAGTACGAAGAAAAACATACAAAGCTTTTTATAAAAAAAACAAATTAAATGAAAATAAATATGGAAATTACAAAAACTGAAATTACGCATAAACACACCTGAGACTTGAATAATCTATCAAAAGGATCTTCTTGTGTTGAACATTTGTTTGGTTATGACCATTGTTTAGCAAACTTGTGAATAAGTGAATATTACAAGGAGAATAAATCCTATTGTGACCATGATTTGAATCATGATTAAGTGCAGGGGATTAGGAAAGATTACCTAATTCATTATGAGCAGAAAAGAGTTCGAGGGCTACTCTATTGCTGCTGCTCTTAACTTGGTGAGTATTCTTTCTTCTCTTCTGAGAAGAAGCCACATCAGCATCATCATTTCCCACTGCAGTCACCCAGTCACCAAAATCAGTGAACTAAATGTCAAAAAATACTGAGTTTACATATGTTTTTTTTATCGAATGTCCAATAAAATAAAATGTTTGTATATCACACAAATCTAAAGTGTATAGGTGTGTATGCTTGCCCTGGGGTGCTTAAATTCATAATTTAACTAACCTCTAGTGTTGGTTGACGACATTGTTAATTTATATATAATGTTTGCTTATGGAGAAATGTTGGCTCAAGAATATATGAAATAGAAGGAAGAACAATCAAGAGATAGATGGTTGTTACACTGATAAGGCTAATATATATATTGTTTGTTTGTGTGTGAGAAGTGTACAAAATGAGTGATAAGTGAAGAGCCGCCTCTGACTGCTGAAAAGGCACATCCCCGTTTGTTTGTTAGGTCAAAAATTGAAATTTAAGTTTAGAGTTTTATTAAATTTGTTGGCTTCTTTGATTTTTCTTTCAAATTTTATTTTTGTAAAAAAGGTTCAGAATTATACTACAATAAATCAAAATTTGACCTCACTAGGCTCATGCAACTTTTTATCAGAATATGGTGTGAAGTTATTGAAACCATAAATTGTATTCAAATTTGATATGATAGTTTGTATTCGAATTTAAATCTAAATTTAGTATTACCTTATCAAGTCATAAAAAAATCTCATATATCACATTTCATTTGTGATCCTAGGTCCATAAGCATTGGGAGTAAAGTTGGGGATAAATAATTTGTCTAAGTATCATATATAATATATTTAGAGTTTTGTTTCGAAATTTTCAATTTTTTAATATAAGTAAAATTACTGTCCAGCAGTCCAAATAAATAAAGGGCTTTTAAAAAAAATACGTAATATCAAAAATATTTTTGAAAAAATACTGTCATTTTTTAACAAAATTGCAAAAATATTTTTTCGATTGAACTAAACGCAACATTCGTTGATTTTCTGCAACTAATGCAAACTCAAATGCAACCAAAAAAATTTATTCAAATAGTTGCATATATGGTTAATTTTGTTTGCACCCTATTTTTGCAAATATTTTCAGAAGAGAGTAAAATCGCAAAAAAACTTTTAAAAAAAAGTATTTTTGATAATTTTTCAAATAAATTAAATTCAAAGGTAGTGACTTAGGTTGAATAACCAACTAAATTTGATACATGAGATAAATTTACATTTTAATAATAAGATGCTAGTGAATTTAAATTTAAATTGGAATAATAAAAAATGATGTCAAATTCAAACACAATTTCAAGTTTTATCCATTTTCACACCAAATTTTGGTAAAAGGTTGCATGGATTTAGGCTTATGCCAAGTTTTAATTTATTTCTATCATGAATTATTTTGCAAGAAAATAAAATGTTTGAAAGAAAAATTTAAAAAGCCAACTTAGGAAAGTTTGACACTTAGGAAAGTTTGACCTAAAGAGCTTTTTTTAAACACTAAAGTGAAGATGCGTCTTTTCACACTTAGGATGCGTCTCTTCTCGCATTTCCTTTTATACACTTCTCACACACAAAACACGTCTTTTCTCACATTTCCTTTTATACACTTCTCACACAGAAAACACACAGTATGTATATATCTTTGAAGCGGCATGGGCATAACATCCATCTATTTTTTCCTAATATAGATATCAGTATGTATATATCAGTATGTATATTTTGAAGTAGCACCAAAAGAGTAGCGCTTGAACTCTTTCCTACTCATCCGAAACAAAATGAGCTTAATATTCAGTCCTTTGCAAGTTTGGTAAACAGAGGTCTTGATGACGATACCAACGTGCAATCAGTACCACAGGAAACACAAGAAGATCCCTTTGACATATTATTCAAATCTGAGGTGGGTTTACAATGTATAGCTAGGTTAGATATTACAATAATGTTGTAACTCATAGTTATTTTTTACATAATGCATATGCAGTATGAGAAAATGAGAGAAACTTGCAAGCAGTACTTGAATAACAAATGCAATGACTTACTGAAGCAAGCAGAAGAACAAGCATCCCGGATATGTAGGGAGAAAGACATGAAAATGGCTCATATGAAGAGTACTATCTCTTCTATCCAAGAACAGTTGGCATCTCAGAATGAGGTTCTAAACAACAGAAACATAGAGTTGGACAACAGCAGGAGGAGAAGTATAGAGTTAGAAAAGCAGGTAGCATACAACAAATCTGAGGCCGAGTTTTGGAAAGAAAAGGTCCAGCGGGCAGAAGAGATGTTGGTGAATGCCACTGTGTGTAGGCAACGCCAGGCCCCTTGCTGCGAAGAGGAGGAAACGGCATCTTCCTCTGTGGGGGAGACAAAGGAATGAAGGAGGTGAAGGGTACAATTGTACCCTGAAATATTGTTGGGAGGGCGACATTGCACTTTTCTGTATGATGCATGTGCAATATTATGCTAAAAAATATGTTGTAATACTAAAAAGTGATTTTTATTGTGACATTTATGAGTGTTTGTATACAAAGAAACTTTTATTTTTATGTAGGTGCTTAGTATTTTATTACCTTGGTCATTGCACATGTACAAAATATCAAGTTATAAACATGTATCATATTTATTTACAGAAATTTAGCTTAACTTTCAAATTTAAATAAATTACGCAACCAGAGTAAAAGCAGGAGGAGAAATATAGAGTTAGAAAAGCAGGTAGCATACAACAAATCTGAGGCCGAGTTTTGGAAAGAAAAGGTCCAGCGGGCAGAAGAGATGTTGGCGAATGCCACGGTGTGTAGGCAACACCAGGCCCCTTGCTGCGAAGAGGAGGAAACGGCATCTTCCTCTGTGGGGGAGACAAAGGAATGAAGGAGGTGAAGGGTACAATTGTACCCTGAAATATTGTTGGGAGGGCGACATTGCACTTTTCTGTATGATGCATGTGCAATATTATGCTAAAAAATATGTTGTAATACTAAAAAGTGATATTTATTGTAACATTAATGAGTGTTTGTATACAAAGAAACTTTTATTTTTATGTAGGTGCTTAGTATTTTATTACCTTGGTCATTGCACATGTACAAAATATCAAGTTATTGTTGTATAACTCACTAACAAATATAGCAACATAGAAGCAAGTGTATAAAGAACTTAATAAGTTTAGGCCAAGACCACAGTTAACAAAACAAAACATGCAGGTAAACAAAATCAGTAACTGAAATAACGAAGAGAGAAAGAAAGATGTACCCGAAACCATAGCTTTTAATAGTGACTGAAATAAAGGTTCACGTAATACAAAATGCCAAGAAAAATGATCACAGCTGAGTCACCAGGCCTTGCTCGAAGTCCTGGCTGCTCTTGAAGAGAATATTGCCCCTACCTGTTGCGTTTGGGATGCGCACAAAATCTCCACCAGGATAAAACAGCTCGGAGTTTATGTTAACAGCAGCAACAAAAGCTCCACTTCGACCAGCACCTCAGTCGCCGGAAAATATCAGCACTTCAGGACTTTTGGGAGAGAAATGCAGAGAGGTTGAAGAGAAGTGAAGAGAATGTAGTGTGTTCTATTTTTTTATTCATTCAGTTTAGCCTTTATTTATAGGAGAGGAAAATGAAACTGTCCACACACTTAATGTCTAAATTAAACTGCTTCATTAATGAAAAAATCAAAACTGATCAGATTTTGAATTCATTAATGAAAAAATCAAAACTGAACAGCTTTTGAATTTAAATTATTTGTAACAGCTTTTCACATTAACACCCACATTATTATCAGAACTTAAGTTAAGTTCTGATTTGATCCATCAGTACTTAAGTTCTGATTCTGATATCAGAACTTGTTAAGTTCTGATTTTATTCATCAGTTCTGATTCTGATATCAGAACTTGTTACAGATCAGATTATTTGCAGGTTCAATATATTTAGACTAAGCCCACTAACAAAGTGACTTAGCCTATTTCAGAGTACCCAGCCCAATAATCCAGTCACCGATAAATAAATTCGAATTAAAATAATTCTCAAATAAATAAAATCCTCGCCCAGGTCGCCACGCGAGACGCCGAGACATTCGCCCAAATCGCCCTTCGACCCGACCCGACCCGCCCGGCCCGGCCCGGCCCGGTACGGTGCGTGGCGGGGCGGGGCGCGCGCGCGTGTGTTTGTGCGCGCGCGTGAAGCACACAACAACATAATGGACCATCACACACCTTAGTAGTTGTATACTACTCATGTGGGTAATACCATATAAAGCACACACCCTCCTTTATTTATTTCAATGTGGGACAAACATTCTCAAATTTTTCCAAGCTTTTCCAAGCTACTTTCAACTCTCATTTCATATGGATTTCATTAAGAAAATTCTTAAAACCATACATGAAAATTTAAGTTCAAATATCATTGAATAATTTCCAATCATTAGATTTTAGGATTAACATCAAGAACATAATTAAATTAAGCTCTAAAATCCTAATTTTCTAACAATCCCCCACAAATCCATACAGAAATGTGATCAATTTCCCATCATGACTTATTTTTCAGAGTCGGTACCCTTCCGGGTTTGAACCCTCCTAATTCCTCTACTTCAATGGCTATCGGACTCAGATGGAATGTTTCACCTTGAATCTTAATCCGTTTAGTATAACCATATTCCATAGACGACGACAAGTCAAAGGTTATGGTGCCAATCTACGGCTTTGAGACATTAATGGTCATGTCTCGATCCTGTTCGTCGAATGCTTCAAGGATTAACCCTATCCTCTAATTGCGACCACACAATTACATTCGCTTAGGTGGACATCTCCAGAGATATACTGCCTCTATCTCGTCAAATGACTTGATCCCATTCAGAGTTTTAACACTCTTGCTTTTCTGGCAGTGTCAGTACCTTCTAGGTTTACAGGGAATAGACTCAGATACTATAGTATCATCTATGTAGCAAAGGTACTACCAACTCATCCTTACAGCTTGTTATTACCCATTGAATACACTTCGAGGGATCTCCTCTCATGTGTATTGGGTTCCCACTGTTGATGAATTATGATGGGTTGACAGTCCCATCCCCAACCTTGACTTAAGGACCACTGCAGGTTCCAGTCCTTTAGTAAGAGGATCAGCTATATTATTCTGAGTTCCTATGAACTCTATAGCTATGATCCTATCAGTCACTAAACCCCTTATAGACTTGAGTCTAACTTGGATGTGTCTCTTAGTTTTAGCATTATGCTTTTTACTGCTAATTTTGTCGATAGTTGTTCGACTATCACAGTGAATAGCAATAGCAGGAAGCGGTCTGCTTACTACAGGTATTGCAGACATAAGTCCGTGTAACCATTCAGCCTCCGTCCCTGTGGCATCAAGTGCACACAACTCAGCCTCAAAAGTAGACCGAGTAACTATAGTCTGTCTGCTTGACTTCCAGGATATTGCTCCACCAGCCAAGGTGAACACGTATCCAGTCACTCCATTGGAACCAGACTTCTTAGCTATCCAACTTGCATCACTGTACCCTTCAAGCACACCAGGAAATCTCCTGTAGTGTAAACTAAGGTACATTGTGCCTTTTAGATATCTAAGTACTCTATCAAGAGCATCCCAATGAGTTCTGTCTGGACAGCTTGTATATCTAGCCAATTTAGACACAGAATATGAAATATCTGGTCTAGTACAGTTAGCAAGATACTGCAAGCTCCCAATAATCTGAGAATACCTTAACTGAGACACAGGCACTCCTGAAGTATTCTTGACAAGGACAACTTTCGAATCATAAGGTGTACTAGCGATTCTACACTGTGAATAACCATATTTCTCAAGTATAGATTTCTCTATATAATGAGATTGAGTCAGGGTTATTCCTTCAGTGGACTGAACCAGTTTGATTCCAAGAATCACACTTGCCTCACCCATATCCTTCATTTCAAAATGTCTTTTCAAGAATTCTTTAGTCTCGTTAATAATCTCAATATTAGTTCCAAACAATAAAATGTCATCCACATATAGGCACAAAATAACACACTCATTACCTTTAACTTTAGTGTAGACACACTTATCACTTTCATTAATCTTATAACTGAAAGGCAATATGGTTTCATCAAACTTTTTATGCCAATCTCTGGGAGCTTGTTTCAAGCCATAGATGGACTTGATCAACTTACATACTTTCCTTTCATTGCCTGATGCAACAAATCCATCAGGATGATCCATATAAATCTCTTCTTCAAGTTCACCATGAAGAAAAGCCGTCTTTACATCCATCTGATGGATGATAAGACCATGGACTGAAGCCAATGCTATAAGCATTCGGATTGTTACCATTCTTGCAACCGGAGAGTATGTATCAAAATAATCAATTCCTTCCTTTTGCTTAAAACCCTTAGCTACCAGTCTAGCTTTGTACTTATCTATTGAGCCGTCAGGGTTCAACTTCCTTTTAAAGACCCATTTGCACCCAATAGTAGAACACCCAGGAGGGAGATCAACCAACTCCCATGTTCCATTAGAAACAATAGAGTCAATTTCACTCTTGACAGCGCCCTTCCAGAGCCTTGACTCAGAAGAATCCATAGCTTGCCGGAAAGTTAAAGGTTCGTCCTCGATATTGTAAGTGATGAAATCACCTCCAAAATCCTTGACTACCTTTGCACGCTTACTTCTCCTTGGTTCCTCTAGTTCCTTAGGAATAGAGCTACTACTAGGTTCCGCCCCCACATTTGTCATCTTTTCCACATGATCAGGAATAGAACTTGATGTATGAGTAGGATCTTCCTCAGAAGTCGTTTCAGGTATTCCAGTCTTCATAGGGTAGACATCCTCAAAGAATGTCGCATCTCGAAATTCAACTATCGTGTTTGCCACTATACCATCTATGTCAGATTTTAACACTAAAAATCTCATAGCTGTAGTGGTTTCAAGATAGCCCAGAAAGATACAGTCAACAGTCTTTGGACCTAGTTTCTTTCTCTTGTGTTCAGGAACAAGTACCTTAGCAAGGCACCCCCACACACGAAGATACTTAAGACTAGTCATCCTGCCTTTCCATAACTCCAAGGGTGTTTTATCCATGTGTTTCAGAGGGACTCTATTCAAAATATGGCAAGCCGTATTTAGAGCCTCCCCCCACATGTATTTAGGCAACCCAGAGTTAATAAGCATACTATTAATCATATCTTTAAATGTTCTGTTCTTTCGCTCAGCAACCCCATTAGACTCAGGTGTGTATGGTGGAGTAACTTCATGAACTATACCATTGTTTGCACAAAATTCATTAAAAGCATTACTCGTATACTCACCACCTCTATCAGATCTCAATCTTTTAAGTAACTTACTAGTTTGTTTTTCTACTTCAGTTTTATATATAATGAATTTACTAAGTGCTTCATCCTTATGTCTAAGTAAATAAACATAAAAGTATCTACTACTATCATCTATAAAAGTAATGAAGTATCTAAACTGGTCCTTGGTCAACACACCACCAAATTCACAAATATCAGTGTGTACTAAATCTAACAAGTCTGAATCCCTAACAATGTTATGAAAAGGTTTCCTTATCTGTTTAGCAGACACACATACTTGACATTTAGAATTCTTTTCTATGGTATATTTTGGAATCAACTCTAAGTTCATCATGTTCTTAAGAGCACCAAAGTTTAAATGACCTAGTCTAGCATGCCATATATTTGAGGACTCAATACAGTTAACAGTAGGAATAACATTATTATTCAAATTTCCCAAAACGGGATCCGCATTAATAACAAATAAACCATTTGACAAGTAACCCTTGCCAAAGAATGTACCAGTGTGAATAAGAACTACTTTATTACACTTGAACGAAATTTCAAAACCACTAGAAACTAAACAGCTTCCACTTATTATATTTCTACGCATGTTGGGAACATGATGCACTCTCGTCAGAGATATAATACGTCCTGAAGGGAACTTCAGATCCACGTTTCCAACTCCATGTACTTGAGCAACACTAGCATTCCCCATCTTCATAGTCAGGCTATGACTCTGTTGATAAGATACAAATAAACTAATATCAGCACAAATATGTACATTAGCTCCAGTATCTATCAACCATTCATTTGACAGATAGGTAGAAAATATCACAGGGTTGTAGGATACATACTGGTCAACGTCGGTTTCAGAAGCCGTAGCCTCACCAACGACCATGTTCACTACAGGCCCACTTGCGGTTCCAAGCACAACATTTGCTTGCGCTACCTCGGTTTTCTTCGCTTTCTTCGTAGGGCAGTCCTTACTCCAGTGCCCAACCTGCCCACAAGACCAGCATGGTTTGTTTGCCTTGGGTTTCTTGGCCTTATCCTTGTCACTCTTAGGTTTATTACTATTAGCTTTCTTAGCAAAAGCCTTCCTCTTTTGTCCTACAGTTGCTATGTTTACCTTCGAGGTACCGTGTTCAGTTGGCATCACATGTCCCTGTTTGGACTTGTGTTGTTCTTGTACCGAGATGTCCAGCATAAGGTTGGTCCAGGTGATCTCTCCTTTCTGTCTTTTCAGGGAGAGAGAGAACTCTTCCCAAGACTTCGGGAGTTTTTCAATCACACTCATCACCTTGAACTTCTCCGGGAGATTCATTCCAGACTCCTTCAAAGCATGCACTATCATCTCGAACTCATGCACCTGCTCAGTCATGGACTTATTGTCCACCAGCTTGAACTCGAGGAACCTTGCCACATAATACTTTTCTAGACCTTGTGAGTCAGTATTATGTGTCTGGTCCAGCTTCTCCCATAAGAGTTTTGCAGAGTAGACATCAGAAGAATAGACATCAAACAAAGTGTTTGTTAGTGCCGCCAGAATGGCCGCTCTAGCCACTCCATCCTTCTCAGCCCACTTCGCAAAAGCCTTAACTGTGTCAGCCTTCTCTTGATCCACTACTGGTTTCTCATATTCCACAACCGGCCACAGACCCTTTATAGTCAACCACAACTTCATCCTTTTCTGCCAGCGAGAAAAGCCAATGCCACCGTTGAATTTCTCCGGTAAACTGGTTAGTTCAACAGCTTGTGGGAAACTATAGGTGGTCCAATCAATGGCCCCAGCAGTTGCACCCGAACTGCTACCACCACCAACGATCCTCACTTTCGTTAACCATTATGCTAAATTCTATATAACTATTATTCTCTTCAAGAATGTTGTATAACTCACTAACAAATATAACAACATAGAAGCAAGTGTATAAAGAACTTAACGAGTTTAGGCCAAGACCACAGTTAACAAAACAAAACATGCAGGTAAACAAAATCAGTAACTGAAATAACGAAGAGAGAAAGAAAGATGTACCCGAAACCATAGCTTTTAACAGTGACTGAAATAAAGGTTCATAGATACAAAATGGCAAGAAAAATGATCACAGCTGAGTCACTAGGCCTTGCTCGAAGTCCTGGCTGCTCTTGAAGAGAATATTGCCCCTACCTGCTGCGTTTGGGATGCGCACAATATCTCCACCAGGATAAAACAACTCGGAGTTTATGTTAACAGCAGCAACAAAAGCTCCACTTCGACCAGCACCTCAGTCGCCGGAAAATATCAGCACTTCAGGACTTTTGGGAGAGAAATGCAGAGAGGTTGAAGAGAAGAGAAGAGAATGTAGTGTGTTCTATTTTTTTATTCATTCAGTTTAGCCTCTATTTATAGGAGAGGAAAAATGAAACTGTCCACACACTTAATGTCTGAATTAAACTGCTTCATTAATGAAAAAATCAAAACTGATCAGATTTTGAATTCATTAATGAAAAAATCAAAACTGAACAGCTTTTGAATTTAAATTATTTATAACAGCTTTTCACATTAACACCCACATTATTATCAGAACTTAAGTTAAGTTCTGATTTGATCCATCAGTACTTAAGTTCTGATTCTGATATCAGAACTTGTTAAGTTCTATTTTATTCATCAGTTCTTAAGTTCTGATTCTGATATCAGAACTTGTTACAGATCAGATTATTTGCAGGTTCAATATATTTAGACTAAGTCCACTAACAAAGTGACTTAGCCTATTTCAGAGTACCCAGCCCTATAATCCAGTCACCGATAAATAAATTCGAATTAAAATAATTCTCAAATAAATAAAATCCTCGCCCAGGTCGCCACGCGAGACGCCGAGACATTCGCCCTTCGACCCGACCCGGTGCGGTGCGTGGCGGGGCGGGGCGCGCGCGCATGCAATGGACCATCACACACCTTAGTAGTTGTATACTACTCATGTGGGTAATACCATATAAAGCACACACCCTCCTTTATTTATTTCAATGTGGGACAAACATTCTTAAATTTTTCCAAGCTTTTCCAAGCTACTTTTAACTCTCATTTCATATGGATTTCATTAAGAAAATTCTTAAAACCATACATGAAAATTTAAGTTCAAATATCATTGAACAATTTCCAATCATTAGATTTTAGGATTAACATCAAGAACATAATTAAATTAAGCTCTAAAATCCTAATTTTCTAATAGTTATAAACATGTATCATATTTATTTACAGAAATTTAGCTTAACTTTCAAATTTAAATAAATTACGCAACCGGAGTAAAATTAATGATATGGATTTGTGTAGGAATATGAATATGCATTAATATTTATTTTAATTTTAGTCCAATAGTTCTTGGACATGTCGTATTCGCTCGAGTCATATTAAGTAAATCGGCTGTATTTAGTATACGAGCGGCTAAACTCGACCGAAAACGGTCAAATTTCTTTTTCACCTAAAATTTGAAAATCTCGCCCAAAAAATTGAATTTTTGGAAAAATTTGAAATGTCCACCTAGTATATATTTTAACCTTATATGGTTAAAAATATTGTTCTAAATTCGACCGAATGCGGTCGTATTAATGAGAACCAGTTTTTTTAAAAAAAAACTTGCCGAAAAATTATCAGATTCCGGTAAGCTTCAAAACATCAGCCAGCCATTCCGATAACTCCTCGCCAAATTCAACACTCCTAACTGACTATTACTACATGAACTCCTAACAGACTATTACTACTTCAACGTGTACACATTGATTTATTCAAATCAATATTAAACAAAACAAACAAATAAAATATGTTTAGAATTAAACCCAACAATATGTACATGCTCTAAGTGATAATATGGAAATAGTTATAATTTTTTTTCCATTTTTCTTTCTATAATATGGAATTAGTTACAGTTATTTTTTTTTTTAATTTCTTCTTGCTAGTTAAACACATTTACACACCAATATTGTGGTTGGTTCCAACCAACCCTGACCTGACTAAGTGGAATTTTTTTAGCAAATACATAGGCATAAAAGTTTTAATAAACCTAGGTACATTTTAAGTAAACAAAATCTAGTTAATTTCTCTTGTAGTTGGATACAAATAAGATATAGATATTTATTTTGATCCCCGTAATTAATTAAACCTTAAGTGGGCTTAAAAAAGTTGCAAATAACACACTTAACCATAACCATCCCACGCAATTTTAACCTCCTCTCATGGCCCACCAACAGAAAGACAAATAGCCTCCTCCTCTCATGGCAAGGGGCCTGGCCTCCTGACTCATATACCACAACATCTCTTCTGCACTAGTGGCCTTTTCTTTCCAAAGTTCAGTCTCAGATTTGGAATGCACAATCGGATTTTCAAGCTCTATATTTCTCCTCTTGTTATCTAACTGTGTGTTTTGGTCAATCATTGTAGTTGAGTTAATGGGAGCACCATATTTTTTAGCATATATATAGTTATAAAAGTTCCAATAAACCTAGTTACATTTTTATTTAACAAAAATCTAATTGATGTCTATTATAATTGGACTGGAATTAGACATAGATATTCCTACTAGTTATTTATTAAAACCTACTTGGGGTCAAAAGAGTTGCAAATACCACACCTAATCATAACTAGCCCACACACTTTAACCTCCTCTCATGGCCCACCAACAGAAGACAGAGAAATAGCCTCATCGTCCATATCATCATCCTCTTCAAAGCAAGGGGCCTGGCCTACCGGACTCATATTCCACAACACTTCTTCTGCACTCCTCGCCTTTTCTTTCCAAACTTTTGCCTGAGATTTGGACTGCACTACCTTCTCTTCCAGATCTATGTTTCACCTTCTGCTGTTGTCCAACTGTGTGTTTTGGTTGTTTATCAACTCATTCTTAGAAGCCAACATTGGTTGAAGAAAAGATATTTTACTCTTCATACGAGCCATTTTCACATCTTTCTCCATACATATCATCGAGACTCGCTCATCTGCTTGTCTCATTAAATCATTGTACTTGTTATTCAAGTAGTGCTTGCAAGATTTTCTCATTTCTTCATACTGCATGCACAAGTATAAAAATAACTTTTACTTTTACAAGATTTGGTATAATAGATGTGATTTCAAAAGTACGAAGAAAAAATACAAACTTTTTATAAAAAAAAACAAATTAAATGAAAATAAATATGGAAATTACAAAAACTGAAATTACCCATAAACACACCTGAGACTTGAATAATATATCAAAAGGATCTTCTTGTGTTTTCACCGGAACTGATTGAACATCTGTTTGGTTATGACCACTGTTTAGCAAACTTGTGAATAAGTGAATATTACAAGGAGAATAAATCCTATTGTGACCATGATTTGAATCATGAGTAAGTGCAGGGGATTGGAAAAGATTACCTAATTCATTATGAGTGGAAAAGTATTGCTACTCTTTTGCTGCTGCTCTTAACTTGGTGAGTATTCTTTCTTCTCTTCTGAGAAGAAGCCTCATCAGCATCATCATTTCCCACTGCAGTCACCCAGTCTCCAAAATCAGTGAACTAAATGTCAAAAAATACTGAGTTTACATATGTTTTTTTATCGAATGTCAAATAAAATAAAATGTTTGTATGTCACACAAATCTAAAGTGTATAGGTGTGTATGCTTGCCCTGGCGTGCTTAAATTAATAATTTAACTAACCTCTAGTGTTGGTTAAAGACATTGTTAATTTATAGGTAGGGATATAATGTTTGCTTATGGAGAAATGTTGGCTCAAGAATATATGAAATAGAAGGAAGAACAATCAAGAGATAGATGGTTGTTACACTGATAAGGCTAATATATATATTGTTTGTTTGTGTGTGAGAAGTGTACAAAAGGAGTGATAAGTGAAGAGACGCCGGCTGACTGTTGAAAAGGCACATCCCCGTTTGTTTGTTAGGTCAAAAATTAAAATTTAAGTTTAGAGTTTTATTAAATTTGTTGGCTTCTTTGATTTTTCTTTCAAATTTTATTTTTGTAAAAAAGGTTCAGAATTATACTACAATAAATCAAAATTTGACCTCAGTAGGCCCACGCAACTTTTTATCAGAATGTGGTGTGAAGTTATTGAAACCATAAATTGTATTCAAATTTGATATGATAGTTTGTATTCGAATTTAAATCTAAATTTAGTATTACCTTATCAAGTCATAAAAAAATCTCATATATCACATTTCATTTGTGATCCTAGGTCCATAAGCATTGGGAGTAAAGTTGGGGACAAATAATTTGTCAAGTATCATATATAATATATTTAGAGTTTTGTTTTGAAATTTTCAATTTAATATAAGTAAAATTACTGTCCAGCAGTCCAAATAAATAAAGGGCTTTTAAAAAAAAATACCTAATGTCAAAAATATTTTTGAAAAAATACTGTCATTTTTTAACAAAATTACAAAAATATTTTTTCGATTCAACTAAATGCAACATTTGTTGAATTTCTGCAACTAATGCAAACTCAAATGCAACCAAAAAACTTTATTCAAATAGTTGCATATATGGTTAATTTTGTTTGCACCGTATTTTTGCAAATATTTTCAGAAGAGAGTAAAATCGCAAAAAAACTTTAAAAAAAAAGTATTTTTGATAATTTTTCAAATAAATTAAATTCAAAGGTAGAGACTTAGGTTGAATAACCAACTAAATTTGATACATGAGATAAATTTAAATCTTAATAATAAGATGCTAGTGAATTTAAATTTAAATTGGAATAATTAAAAAATGATGTCAAATTCAAACACAATTTCAAGTTTTATTCATTTTCACACCAAATTTTGGTAAAAAGTTCCATGGATTTAGGCTTATGCCAAATTTTAATTTATTTCTATCATGAATTATTTTGCAAGAAAATAAAATGTTTGACAGAAAAATTTAAAAAGCCAACTTAGGAAAGTTTGACACTTAGGAAAGTTTGACCTAAAGAGCTTTTTTTAAACACTAAAGTGAAGATGCGTCTTTTCAAGCTTAGGATGCGTCTCTTCTCACATTTCATTTTATACACTTCTCACACAGAAAATACACGTCTTTTCTCACATTTCCTTTTATACACTTCTCACACAGAAAACACACAGTATCAGTATGTATATATCTTTGAAGCGGCATGGGCTTAGCATCCATCTATTTTTTCAGTATTCTTCCATCTCTTCCAATTCCTCCCGCAAACATTTCCCTGTAACCAAACATTACATTCCTATAAACAATGTCGTCCGCCAATACTGGAGGTATCTGGTAACATCATGAATCTAAACACCCCAGTACACATAAAGATATATATACACTTTAGATTTGTGTGACATATTAAGATTTTAACTTGTTTGACAATTGATAAAAAATAAATGTATAGATATAATCTGTTATTTGCCATTTTTTCATCTATTTTTGTGATTGCAGCCGGCAGGGCTGCTCCCGTGACTTCTGGCAAGAGAAAAAGCACTGCGGATGAAGTTGGAAGTAGCACCAAAAGAGTAGCGCTTGAACTCTTTCCTACTCATCCGAAACAAAATGAGCTTAATATTCAGTCCTTTGCAAGTTTGGTAAACAGAGGTCTTGATGACGATACCAACGTGCAATCAGTACCACAGGAAACACAAGAAGATCCCTTTGACATATTATTCAAATCTGAGGTGGGTTTACAATGTATAGCTAGGTTAGATATTACAATAATGTTGTAACTCATAGTTATTTTTTACATAATGCATATGCAGTATGAGAAAATGAGAGAAACTTGCAAGCAGTACTTGAATAACAAATGCAATGACTTACTGAAGCAAGCAGAAGAACAAGCATCCCGGATATGTAGGGAGAAAGACATGAAAATCGCTCATATGAAGAGTACTATCTCTTCTATCCAAGAACAGTTGGCATCTCAGAATGAGGTTCTAAACAACAGAAACATAGAGTTGGACAACAGCAGGAGGAGAAGTATAGAGTTAGAAAAGCAGGTAGCAAACAACAAATCTCAGGCCGAGTTTTGGAAAGAAAAGGTCCAGCGGGTAGAAGAGATGTTGGCGAATGCCACGGTGTGTAGGCAAAGCCAGGCCCCTTGCTGCGAAGAGGAGGAAACGGCATCTTCCTCTGTGGGGGAGACAAAGGAATGAAGGAGGTGAAGGGTACAATTGTACCCTGAAATATTGTTGGGAGGGCGACATTGCACTTTTCTATATGATGCATGTGCAATATTAATGCTAAAAAAATATGTTGTAATACTAAAAAGTGATTTTTATTGTGACATTTATAAGTGTTTGTATACAAAGAAACTTTTATTTTTATGTAGGTGCTTAGTATTTTATTATCTTGGTCATTGCACATGTACAAAAGATCAAGTTATAAAAATTTATCATATTTATTTACAGAAATTTAGCTTAACTTTCAAATTTAAATAAATTACGCAACATGAGTAAAATTAATGATATGCATTTGTGTAGGAATATGAATATGCATTAATATTTATTTTAATTTTAGTCCAATAGTTCTTGAACATGTCGTATTCGCTCGAGTCATATTAAGTAAATCGGCTGTATTTAGTATACGAGCGGCTAAACTCGACCGAAAACGGTCAAATTTGTTTTTCACCTAAAATTTGAAAATCTCTCCCAAAAAATTGAATTTTTGGAAAAATTTGAAATGTCCACATAGTATATATTTCAACCGTATATGGTTAAAAATATTGTTCTAAATTCGACCGAATGCGGTCGTATTAATGAGAACCAGTTTTTTTTAAAAAAAACTTGCCGAAAAATTATCAAATTCCGGTGAGTTTCAAAACATCAGCCCGCCATTCCGATAACTTCTTACCAAATTAAACACTCCAAACTGACTATTACTACAAGAACTCGTAACTGACTATTATTACTTCAACGTGTACACATTGATTTATTCAAATCAATGTTTAACAAAACAAACAAATAAATTATGTTTAGAATTAAACCCAACAATATGTACATGCTCTAAGTGATAATATTGAAATAGTTATAATTTTTTTTCCATTTTTCTTTCTATAATATGGAAATGGTTACAATTCCTTTTTTTTAATTGCTAGTTAAATACATTTACACACCAACATTGTGGTTGGTTCCAACTAACCCTGACCTGAGTAAGTGGAATTTTTTTAATTTTTTTAGCACATACATAGCCATAAAAGTTTTAATAAACCTAGGTACATTTTAAGTAAACAAAATCTAGTTAATTTCTCTTGTAGTTGGACACAAATAAGGTATAGATATTTATTTTGATCTCCGTTATTAATTAAACCTTATGTGGTTTTAAAAGAGTTGCAAATAGCACACTTAACCATAACCATCCCACACAATTTTAACCTCCTCTCATGGCCCACCAACAGAAAGACACATAGCCTCCTCCTCTCATGGCAAGGGGACTGGCCTCCCGACTCATATACCATAACATCTCTTCTGCACTGGTGGACTTTTCTTTCCAAAGTTCGGCCTCAGATTTGGAATGCACAATCAGATTTTCAAGCTCTACGTTTCTCCTCTTGTTGTTATCCAACTGTGTGTTTTGGTCAATCATTGTAGTTGAGTTAATGGGAGCACCAAATTTTTTAGCATATACATAGTTATAAAAGTTCCAATAAACCTAGTTACATTTTTATTTAACAAAAATTTAATTAATGTCTATTATAATTGGACTGGAATTAGACATAGATATTCCTACTAGTTATTTATTAAAACCTACTTGGGCTCAAAAGAGTTGCAAATAGCACACCTAATCATAACTAGCCCACACACTTTAACCTCCTCTCATAGCCCACCAACAGAAGACAGAGACATAGCCTCATCGTCCATATCATCATCCTCTTCAAAGCAAGGGGTCTGGCCTACCGGACTCATATTCCACAACACTTCTTCTGCACTTCTGGCCTTTTCTTTCCAAACTTTTGCCTCAGATTTGGACTGCACTACCTGCCCTTCCAGCTCTATGTTTCTCCTTCTGCTGTTGTCTAACTGTGTATTTTGGTTGTTTATCAACTCATTCTTAGAAGCCAACATTGGTTGAAGAAAAGATATTTTACTCTTCATACGAGCCATTTTCACATCTTTCTCCATACATATCATCGAGACTTGCTCATCTACTTGTCTCATTAAATCATTGTACTTGTTATTCAAGTAGTGCTTGCAAGATTCTCTCATTTCTTCATACTGCATGCACAAGTATAAAAATAACTTTTACTTTTACAAGATTTGTTATAATAGATGTGATTTAAAAAGTACGAAGAAAAAATACAAAGCTTTTTATAAAAAAAAAAATTAAATGAAAATAAATATGGAAATTACAAAAACTGAAATTACGCATAAACACACCTGAGACTTGAATAATCTATCAAAAGGATCTTCTTATGTTTTCACCGGAACTGATTGAACATCTGTTTGGTTATGACCACTGTTTAGCAAACTTGTGAATAAGTGAATATTACAAGGAGAATAAATCCTATTGTGACCATGATTTGAATCATGATTAAGTGCAGGGGATTGGGAAAGATTACCTAATTCATTATGAGTAGGAAAGAGTTCGAGGGCTAGTCTTTTGCTGCTGCTCTTAACTTGGTGAGTATTCTTTCTTCTCTTCTGAGAAGAAGCCACATCAGCATCATCATTTCCCACTGCAGTCACCCAGTCACCAAAATCAGTGAACTAAATGTCAAAAAATAATGAGTTTACATATGTTTTTTTATCGAATGTCCAATAAAATAATATGTTGGTATATCACACAAATCTAAAGTGTATAGGTGTGTATGCTTGCCCTGGCGTGCTTAAATTCATAATTTAACTAACCTCTAGTGTTGGTTGACGACATTGTTAATTTATAGCTAGGGATATAATGTTTGCTTATGGAGAAATGTTGGCTCAAGAATATATGAAATAGAAGGAAGAACAATCAAGAGATAGATGGTTGTTACACTGATAAGGCTAATATATATATTGTTTTTTTTGTGTGTGAGAAGTGTACAAAATGAGTGATAAGTGAAGAGAAGCGGCTGACTGTTGAAAAGGCACATCCCCGTTTGTTTGTTAGGTCAAAAATTGAAATTTAAGTTTAGAGTTTTATTAAATTTGTTGGCTTCTTTGATTTTTCTTACAAATTTTATTTTTGTAAAAAAGGTTCAGAATTATACTACAATAAATCAAAATTTGACGTCACTGGGCCCATGCAACTTTTTATCAGAATATGGTGTGAAGTTATTGAAACCATAAATTGTATTCAAATTTGATATGATAGTTTGTATTCGAATTTAAATCTAAATTTAGTATTACCTTATCAAGTCATAAAAAAATCTCATATATCACATTTCATTTGTGATCCTAGGTCCATAAACATTGCGAGTAAAGTTGGGGATAAATAATTTGTCAAGTATCATATATAATATATTTAGTAATTTAGTTCTTGGGCCAATGATAAAATTTATAATTTAGTTGATCCATCTCTCATGTGTGATGTATAAGAAAATGTGGTTATAGTAGAATGAGACTTTGACATAGTAGCTCTACAAAATTTGTTTTACACATGTTCTTACAAATGCATAATAACGTATTGGCTGGTGAGAGCTCAAATTTTTTTTAGGTTGGGCACCCTTCATAACCTTAATCCATTGTCTTCACAAGAGAAAAGTGGTGTCTTCGCATTCTCACCTGGACGTTGCAAAACATCTCTTCTTCCTTGTGGGCCTTTTCTTTCCAATATTGGGACTGAGATTTTTAGTTTGCTACCTCCTTTTTCAATGTTATATTTCTCCTCCTATTTTTGTCACTTTTGTCAAATTATGTGTTTTTGTTGTTTATCACCTCATTTGCTGCTATTTATTTAGAAATGCATCAAATTATGTAATATGCAGTTTAAGTTTAGTAACTAGAAATTGAGTAACTTGAGTTCTACTCTAACATTAAAATTAATTTTTTTAAATCTAGTAATTTAGAAATAGCTATATGTGTTAGAACCAAACTGATGCGATATGAATCAGAGTAATGATAATCGTCTGAAAATGCAACTGGGATTACTTGATATAAACTGAAAGCATTACAGGGATAATAAAGAAAGCAACTAACGTCTATGACACCTAAAAACCATGCCACACTCCTGATTTATCTACATGAACTCCTAACTGACTATTACTACTTCAACATGTACACGTTGATTTATTCAAATCAATATTAAACAAAACAAACAAATAAAACATGTTTAGAATTAAACCCAACATGCTCCCCCTTAATCTAAACATGTTCCAGATTCTGAACTCCAAGTAAACTCCTCATCTGTTCAAATTTTGTTGCGGGCAAGGCCTTGGTTAAAATATCTACTCGTTGCTTGCTAGTTCTGAGGTGCTTGATTAGATCAAACCCTGCTCAACACAATCTCTTATGAAGTGATAACGCACATCAATGTGCTTACTCCTACCATGGAAGACTGGATTTTTGGCAAGGTCTATAGCAGATTTATTATCGATATAAAGAACAACTGGACCGGCCTTAACATCCATGACCTGACTTAGCACTCTCTGAAGCCATATTCCTTGACACGCTGCAGTGGTAGCAGCCATAAACTCTGCTTCACATGATGACAAGGCAACACATCGTTGCTTCTGCGAGACCCATGTAATCAAGCTTTCGTCGAGATAAAAAGCCACGCCACCTGTATTTTTTCGATCCTCAACACTTCCAGCAAGATCAATGTCAGAGAAACCAGATAGTAGATAGTTGCCACGACCTTTTGTGTACACCAAACCATAGTGTAAAGTACCCTTCAAGTAGCGACAAATCCGTTTGATGGCGTTCAAGTGCATAGCAGTGGGCCTTTACATATATCGACTAACTATACCCATAGAATAAGCGATATCAGGCCGAGCATAAACCAAATAACGTAATCCTCCCACTATACTTTTGTACTGAGTCGAGTTTACAGCTTCTCCATTCTTGTCAGCATCGATTTGCAGCTTTAATTCCATAAGATACTTGACTGAATTGCATTCACTTAAGCCAACTTTTTGTAAAACTTTCTTTGCATATGTCGTTTGCTTGATCTGAATGCAGCCACTTGCTTGTTCAACCTCCAAACCCAGATAGTACGAAAGCTTTCCTAGATCAGTCATGTCAAATTCATGTCTCATCTCCCCTTTGAATTTGACAATGGCTGAAATAGTAGTCCCTATAATAATTAGGTCATCAACGTAAACTCCCACAATTATGAAATCATTTGCAGCCTTAGGAGTATAGACAACATGTTCGTAAGGACATTTGATAAATCCTAGACGAAGCAAGCATTTATTTAATTGAGAATACCATACTCGAGGGACTTGACATAAGCCATATAGTGCTTTTAAAAGTTTGTAGACCTTCGCTTCGTGCCCTGGTTTGACATAGCCATTTGGTTGAGAGACGTAGACCTCTTCGTCAAGTACTCCATTGAAAAATGCCGATTTAACATCGAGGTGTTGAACCTCCCATTCTTTTTTGGCAGCAAGGGCTAAGATAAGACGGACTGTTTTGAGGGGAGTGACAGGAACAAAGACCTCAGTGTAGTCAATACCGGGCTGTTGAGCGTATCCTTTCACCACAAGGCGAGATTTATGCTTAATAACAGCGCCAGATGTATCCCGTTTCAACTTGAAAACCCACTTAAGGTCAATGGCTTTGTGACCATGTGGTAAGTCCATGAGTTGCCAAGTGTGATTCTTTTCGATAGTGGCAATCTCGGTATCCATAGCTGCTCTCCAGGCCTCATCTTTAAGGGCTTGATCGAATGTAACAGGTTCATTGATCCAAGATAAAAGTAACTCTTCTTCGAGCTCAACCACATCAGTTGTGTCATAGATGTCCGTAAGGAGCCTGAAACGCTGTGATCACAATCACTGGTAGTAAAACTCAAGGCAAGGTTAGGAGTGACTGACTGAGGAGTGACTGAGCTGAGAATGGAAGTGGCATTTCTGGCATATCCCTGGTCATCTCGGGGTCAGATTCAACATTAAACTCAGGAATGTCAAGTGTGATGGTTGGAGAGACTTCTTTCACTGGAGAACTCTGCTCTGTCCAGTCCCAACCTTTTGTTTCATCAAACACGACATCTGGGGAGATATGAATACGACCTATGGTTGGATCGTATAGGCGATAAGCCTTTATACCTGCTGCTCGTCCAAAATACACCAATAATTGACTTCTATCATAAAGCTTACGAGTGAAAACAGAGGGTATATATGATAGAAAGCCAAATACTTTCAAGTCAGCAACACTCGATTTTTGATCAAACCCCACTTCATGAGGAGTCATGTGACAGAGCACGGGTGGGTAATTTGTTAAGAATGTAAACAGCATGTGTGACTGCCTCTCCCCAGAATAGGGCTGGTACGCTTCGTTCTTTCAACAAGCTCCGTGTCATGGCTGCCACAGTACGATTACGGCATTTTACAACACCATTTTGTTGTGGTGTGTAGGGCGTTGTATAGTGTCTGAGTATGCCTGAGTCAACACAAATTTTTTCAAAATCTCGAGAGCAAAATTCCCCTCCACGGTCAGTCCGAAAAACTGCACAGTTTTCTTGCCATTCTCGACTTAACGTTTAAACCTTTTAAAACAATCAAGGGCTTCATCCTTAGTTTTCAACAAATAGACCCACATCATACGACTAAAATCATCAACTAAAAGCATGAAATACTTATTACCAGCAGGGGTGGGTGGTGAAATTGGACCACAAAGGTCACCATGTATCAGTTCTAATACATGTTTAGCAACAAAATTTGAATGAGGGAAAGGCTTACGCTGCTGTTTCGATAAAAGGCATCCACTGCATAATTCTTCTGGCTGGCAGATTGAAGGGAAATCGTATGCCATATTGTTTTGTGCCATCAGTTGCATTACTTTAAAATTGACATGCCCAAGCCTTGAAGTCCAGAGCCAAGCCTCCACTTCTGCCTTTGTTAACAGACACACTCCTTTACTAGTTTCAATATGGATTTTGTAGAGACGGTTTGCAGATCTTTTCACGTGCATCAAGAGACGTCCACAGCTATCATAAACCCACAAGCTTTCCCCGTTCAACACCACTCGATTTCCTTCTACTGAGAGTTGTCCCAAAATGATAATGTTGCTATGCAATGTCATTATATAGTAGAATCCGTGGAGTGTTCTGTTCTCGCCATTTTTACATACCATGTTGATTATGCCTTTGCCCTCAATTTGTAATAGAGACCCGTCACCAAATTTCACCTGTCCTCGCATTGACCTGTCCAAACTTTCAAATTTTTCACGACACCCAGTCATATGGTTACTCGCTCCGTTCTCGAGATACCACATACTGTCTACTACCTCCTTTGTGTTCGAGTTTGGACCTTCACTGAGCAAAATCACACCGTTTGTTATTTCATTACTCATTGCCATTAGGAGGGAAAGTTCATCGTCAGTGGTTTGTGCCAAATTTACTTCTCCACGGTGCACTTTGTCCTTCTTTGGTTTTCTATACTCGGTAGCAAAATGCCCATATGCTCCACAGTTGAAACACTTTACTTTACTTCGATCGATTCTGTCACGACCTCCCTGGTTATCCCTTCCACGAAAACCATTTCCACCTCGATTAGATCTTTGCAGCCACTCTTCACGTGTAAGTAGAAGCTTCCCACTATTGGCTTCATATTTTGACCACTCTTCTTCAGTCATGAGTAGTTGTTTCCCTTCTTTGCTCTTACCTTGTCTCGAAAGACGTTCTTCATAAGCTTTCAACGAGCCAATTACCTCCTCAACAGACATCGTTTCTAAATTTCCAAATTGCTCAAGTGCTGAGGCAATTTGTAGAAACTTTGTTGGGACTGCACGTAGAATTTTCTTCATAACGTACTCCTCTCCAATTGATTCTCCAAGTGCCCTGATCTTCGCAACCAGGCCATTCAATTTCAGACAAAAATCATCCAACTGCTCCGACTCATTCATCTTTAGCGACTCAAACTCAGCCTTGAGAGTTTGGGCCTTAGCTTTCTTCACCCTATCAGCACCTAAGGACGCCGTTTTAATGGCTACCCAGACTTCTTTGGCAGTTGTACATTCCGCTCGTGTCAACAACAATTCTTCTGAGATCGGTTGATAGATTATCGCCATTACACGTTTATCCGCCTTGTCCTCAATGGCTGCTTTTGGGTCCTTAGGAGCTACTCCTTCCCATACGTTTTATGCCTGCAAATATACTTTCATTTTTATAGCCCAGGCAGTATAGTTTGTTTTTATTAGCATTGGGTAGCTAGGTCCAATTTTCCCGTCTTTGCCTTTGCCTGAGTCTGCCATTGTTGCGTGTCTCAGTAGTATATTTCTTTAGGTGTTTATAGTGCTCTGATACCAGATGTTGGAACCAAACTGATGCGATATGAATCAAAGTAATGATAATCATTTGAAAATGCAACTAGGATTACTTGATATAAACTAAAAGCATTACACGGATAATAAAGAAAGCAACT
This sequence comes from Apium graveolens, assembly GCF_009905375.1. Lineage (NCBI taxonomy): Eukaryota > Viridiplantae > Streptophyta > Magnoliopsida > Apiales > Apiaceae > Apium > Apium graveolens. The sequence continues at coordinate 146,191 of NW_027419250.1, forward strand.
AACGTCTATGACACCTAAAAACCAGGCCACACTCCTGATTTATCTCCATGAACTCTTAACTGACTATTACTACTTCAACGTGTATACGTTGATTTATTCAAATCAATATTAAACAAAACAAATAAATAAAATATTATTAGAATTAAACCCAACAATATGTACATGCTCTAAGTGATAATATGGAAATAATTATATTTTTTTTCATTTTTTATATCTATAATATGGAAATAGTTACAATTATTTAATTTTATTTTTTTAAATTTTTTCTTGCTAGTTAAACACATTTACACACCAACATTGTGATTCCAACCAACCCTGACCTGAGTAAATGAATTTTTTTTTAAATTTTTTTAGCACATACATAGTCATAAAAGTTTTAATAAACCTAGGTACATTTTAAGTAAACAAAATCTAGTTAATTTCTCTTATAATGTGATACAAATAAGGTATAGATATTCATTTTGATCCCCGTTATTAATTAAACCCTACGTGGGCTTAAAAGAGTTACAAATAGCACACTTAACCATAACCAACCCACACAATTTTAACCTCCTCTCATGGCCCACCAACAGACAGAGACATAGCCTCATCCTCTCACGGCAAGGGGCCTGGCCTCCCGACTCATATACCACAACATCTCTTCTGCACTCGTGGCCTTTTCTTTCCAAAGTTCAGCCTAAGATTTGGAATGCACAACCGGATTTTCAAGCTCTATATTTCTCCTCTTGTTGTTATCCAACTGTATGTTTTGGTTGTTTATCAATCATAGTACTTGTTATTCGAGTACTTATTGCATGATTCTCTCATTTCTTCGTACTTAATGCACAAATTTACAAATAACTTTTACAAGAATTGTTATAATACGTGTCATTTAAAAAGCAAGAAGAAAAAATTCAGAGCTTTTAATCAAGAAAAAACACAAATTAAGTGAAAATAAATGTACTACAAATACTGAAACACATAAACACACCCAAGATTTGAAAAACCTATCAAATGGAGTTTTTTGTGTTTCCTCCTAAACTGATTGAACATGAGTTTGGTTATGATCACTGTTTAGCAAACTTGTAAACACAAGTTAATATGACACGGAGACGAAATCTGATTGTGGCCATGCTTTAAATCATGATCAAGTGGAGGAGATTCAGAAAGATTACCTAATTCGTTATGATCGTGGGAAAGAGTTTGAGGGCTAGTCTTTTGCTAATATGACCAACTTGGTGAGTATTCTTTCTTCTTTTCTGAGAAGAAGCCACCCCATCAGCATCATTCCCCATTGCAGTCACAAAAATCAACAAAAAATGTCAAAAAATTTCGACTATACATATTTTTTTATCAAATGTCAAATAAATTAAAATGCTTACAAAATTCAAATTTTTAACAGCCTATTATCTACATAAAACATTATCCATAATTTTGAATTCTAAAATCAATTAATAAATATTTACTAAGTTATTGCACCAACAATGTACCAAATAAAATATGGGGTATTATATTCTTCCCTCCTTAAAATAATTTCGTCCTCGAAATTCTCGTGAAGTACCTGATTCGAAGAGGTACGGATATCTTGCACGAACTGAATCCTCGGTTTCCCAAGTAGCTTCCCGAACATCATGATTTTTCCATAAAACTTTAACAAAAGGGATCGTGTTCTTGCACAACACTCTCTCCTCCCTCGCCAATATAGCTTCAGCTTCTTCTTCACAAGACAAATCTTCACGAAATGCATCTAAGGGATACTGAACAACATGATTAGGATGATATACATACTTCCTTATAACCGATGCATGAAACACATTGTGCACTCGTGACAATTGTGGCGGTAAAGCAACTCTATATGCCACAGCTCCAACCCTCTCAAGAATCTCAAAAGGTCCTATATACCTCGGACTTAGCTTACCCTTCTGACCAAATCGCTAAATGCCTCTCTGAGGAGATACCTTAAGGAAGACCTTGTCTCCTACTTTAAATTCATATTCTCGCCTACCCTTATCAGCATAACTCTTCTACCTAGATCGAGCTTGTTCAAGTCTTTCTCGAGCAACTGCTACCTTATCTGTAGTGACTTGGACTAGATCGGGACCTTCTAAAAGCTTTTCTCCTACTTCATTCCAACAAATAGGTGTTCTACACTTGCGCCCATATAGTGCCTCAAAAGGAGCCATAACAATGCTGCTCTGCCAACTGTTATTATAAGCAAATTCAACCAAAGGCAAATAGTCATCCCAATTTCCATACCACTCTAATGCACATGCTCGCAACATGTCCTCCAAGGTCTGAATTGTCCTCTCTGACTGCCCATCCGACTGTGGATGAAAAGCTGTGCTATAGTTCAACTTGGTGCCCCATGCCTTTTGAAATCCTTTCCAAAATCTTGAAGTGAATCTGGGATCTCTGTCGGACACGATCGAAACTGGAATCCCGTGTAGTCTAACAATCTCATTCCTGTATAATAGCGCTAAGCTCTCCAAGTTCATATTCTCACGGATTGCCAAAAAGTGAGCAGATTTAATGAGTCTGTCTACAATCACCCATATCGCATCATGCTTCTTAAAAGTCTTAGGCAGTCCTATGACAAAATCCATGCAAATATTCTCCCACTTCCAAGTAGGTAACTCCAATGGTTGTAATAAGCCACTTGGCCTCTGGTGCTCAATCTTCACCTGTTGACAAGTCAAACACTTCGAAACAAAATCGGCAATATCTCGTTTCATGCCGCTCCACCAAAAGTGTTCCTTTAAATCTCGATACATCTTTGTCTCACCTGGATGAATAGAAAATGGTGATCTATGGGCCTCTTCCATCAATTCCTCCCTGAGTTCCTTGTTAGCAGGCACACATAGACGATTATACATCCATAGAATGCTATGATCATCAAAATGAAATCCTGGTTGCTTTTCAGGATCAATATTCTGGACAAAAGACCATAATTCTCCATCTCCATCCTGAGCTGCCTTAATCCTAGTGATAAGACTAGGCTCGACATGCAAACTTGCTACCATACCAACTGTATTCTGATGATAAAACTCCAAACCAAATTTCTCAATCTCACGCTGAAGAGGTTGTTGTTGCATCACCAAAGCGGCCAAATTTCCAAAATCTTTCCTGCTTAAAGCATCTGCAACCTTATTAGCCTTGCCGGGATGATACTGAATGCTCACATCATAGTCTTTCAATAATTCAATCCATCGTCTTTGCCTCATATTAAGCTCCTTCTGCGTGAATATGTACTTCAAACTCTTGTGGTCAGTAAAGATCTCACACTTATCACCATACAAATAGTGTCTCCATATCTTCAATGCAAAAATGACGGCTGCAAGCTCTAAGTCATGTGTCGGATAATTCAACTCATGAGGCTTTAATTGTCTTGAAGCGTAGGCAATCACATTTCCATGTTGCATCAATACACAGCCAAGTCCCTTCTTCGAAGCATCGCTATAAATCACATAGCCTCCCAATCCTGATGGTAGTGTCAATACTGGTGATGTCACAAGTCTCTTCTTCAATTCTTGAAAACTAGTCTCACACTCATCGGTCCATATGAACTTGTTGCTTTTTCGAGTCAACTGTGTCAATGGTTACTCGCATTGACCTGTCCTCACTTTCAAATTTTTCACGACACCCAGTCATATGGTTACTCGCTCCGTTCTCGAGATACCACATACTGTCTACTACCTCCTTTGTGTTCGAGTTTGGACCTTCACTGAGCAAAATCACACCGTTTGTTATTTCATTACTCATTGCCATTAGGAGGGAAAGTTCATCGTCAGTGGTTTGTGCCAAATTTACTTCTCCACGGTGCACTTTGTCCTTCTTTGGTTTTCTATACTCGGCAGCAAAATGCCCATATACTCCACAGTTGAAACGCTTTACTTTACTTCGATCGATTCTGTCACGACCTCCCTGGTTATCCCTTCCACGAAAACCATTTCCACCTCGATTAGATCTTTGCAGCCACTCTTCATGTGTAAGTAGAAGCTTCCCACTATTGGCTTCATATTTTGACCACTCTTCTTCAGTCATGAGTAGTTGTTTCCCTTCTTTGCTCTTACCTTGTCTCGAAAGACGTTCTTCATAAGCTTTCAACGAGCCAATTACCTCCTCAACAGACATCGTTTCTAAATTTCCAAATTGCTCAAGTGCTGAGGCAATTTGTAGAAACTTTGTTGGGACTGCACGTAGAATTTTCTTCATAACGTACTCCTCTCCAATTGATTCTCCAAGTGCCCTGATCTTCGCAACCAGGCCATTCAATTTCAGACAAAAATCATCCAACTGCTCCGACTCATTCATCTTTAGCGACTCAAACTCAGCCTTGAGAGTTTGGGCCTTAGCTTTCTTCACCCTATCAGCACCTAAGGACGCCGTTTTAATGGCTGTCCAGACTTCTTTGGCAGTTGTACGCTCCGCTCGTGTCAACAACAATTCTTCTGAGATCGGTTGATAGATTATCGCCATTACACGTTTATCCGCCTTGTCCTCAATGGCTGCTTTTGGGTCCTTAGGAGCTACTCCTTCCCATACGTTTTATGCCTGCAAATATACTTTCATTTTTATAGCCCAGGCAGTATAGTTTGTTTTTATTAGCATTGGGTAGCTAAGTCCAATTTTCCCGTCTTTTCCTTTGCCTGAGTCTGCCATTGTTGCGTGTCTCAGTAGTATATTTCTTTAGGTGTTTATAGTGCTCTGATACCAGATGTTGGAACCAAACTGATGCGATATGAATCAAAGTAATGATAATCATTTGAAAATGCAACTGGGATTACTTGATATAAACTAAAAGCATTACAGGGATAATAAAGAAAGCAACTAACGTCTATGACACCTAAAAACCAGGCCACACTCCTGATTTATCTCCATGAACTCCTAACTGACTATTACTACTTCAACGTGTATACGTTGATTTATTCAAATCAATATTAAACAAAATAAACAAATAAAATATTATTAAAATTAAACCCAACAATATGTACATGCTCTAAGTGATAATATGGAAATAATTATATTTTTTTTCATTTTTTATATCTATAATATGGAAATAGTTACAATTATTTAATTTTATTTTTTTAAATTTTTTCTTGCTAGTTAAACACATTTACACACCAACATTGTGATTCCAACCAACCCTGACCTGAGTAAATGATTTTTTTTTTAAATTTTTTTAGCACATACATAGTCATAAAAGTTTTAATAAACCTAGGAACATTTTAAGTAAACAAAATCTAGTTAATTTCTCTTATAATGTGATACAAATAAGGTATAGATATTCATTTTGATCCCCGTTATTAATTAAACCCTACGTGGGCTTAAAAGAGTTACAAATAGCACACTTAACCATAACCAACCCACATAATTTTAACCTCCTCTCATGGCCCACCAACAGACAGAGACATAGCCTCATCCTCTCACGGCAAGGGGCCTGGCCTCCCGACTCATATACCACAATATCTCTTCTGCACTCGTGGCCTTTTCTTTCCAAAGTTCAGCCTAAGATTTGGAATGCACAACCGAATTTTCAAGCTCTATATTTCTCCTCTTGTTGTTATCCAACTGTATGTTTTGGTTGTTTATCAATCATAGTACTTGTTATTCGAGTACTTATTGCATGATTCTCTCATTTCTTCGTACTTAATGCACAAATTTACAAATAACTTTTACAAGAATTGTTATAATACGTGTCATTTAAAAAGCAAGAAGAAAAAATTCAGAGCTTTTAATCAAGAAAAAACACAAATTAAGTGAAAATAAATGTACTACAAATACTGAAACATATAAACACACCCAAGATTTGAAAAACCTATCAAATGGAGTTTTTTGTGTTTCCTCCTAAACTGATTGAACATGAGTTTGGTTATGATCACTGTTTAGCAAACTTGTAAACACAAGTTAATATGACACGGAGACGAAATCTGATTGTGGCCATGCTTTAAATCATGATCAAGTGGAGGAGATTCAGAAAGATTACCTAATTCGTTATGATCGTGGGAAAGAGTTTGAGGGCTAGTCTTTTGCTAATATGACCAACTTGGTGAGTATTCTTTCTTCTCTTCTGAGAAGAAGCCACCCCATCAGCATCATTCCCCATTGCAGTCACAAAAATCAACAAAAAATGTCAAAAAATTTCGACTTTACATATTTTTTTATCAAATGTCAAATAAATTAAAATGTTTATATGTCATACAAATCAAAAGTGTATATGTGTATATGCTTGTGCTAGCCGTTATATATATAACTTTACTAACCTCTGGTGTTGGCTAACAACATTGTTTGTAGCTAGAGATACAATGTTTGCTTACCGAGAAATGTTGGCTCCAGGACATAAAAGATACGGAAGAACAATGAAGAGATGGATGGATGTTATGCGAATACCGGCTACAATATGAACTGTGCATTTGTGTGTGAGGACTTGGTGAGATTTGGTGAGAATTCTGGATCGAATAAGGTGTAAAATATATGATACACTGCTTCTTCTCTACCAACAGATTGTTATATTTGGTCGCTTAATTCTGAAATCTTTATATGGCATCATGAGAGCTTAATCAGATTATATGTTTTTCGATTAATTATCTTGTCAAATTATAATAGAATTTGGTTTGTGAATTATCCAATTGAAATTAGTTGTTGACTTGAGGAACATTCTTATTTGCCAACTTGATTGAGATTTTTTTGCTGGTCTATATTGGTTGGATGATTTTTGTTATCTAGTCATTGGTTGGATGCTTTTGGATTAATTTTGCGGGGATTTGACATATACAAGTCAATATTTCTTTTTAACATTACTCAGAGACAACAGTTACTTTAATAATCTATAAAACCGGCTTCTACCTTGAGTTTAGACAACATGCCAAAAGAACCAAACCATTGTGTATTTGAGTTTCCCACAAGTTTTTTCATCTCAAAACGTTGTCTATTATTTGAGAGATGAAGAAACTAAACTGGTGAGTTATTAACATTTTGGGGAAGATAAAATTAAAATAGGAGGGAGAATGAAAAAAAAATCATTTCAAATCACAACCTCTAAAAGTATCTTTTTAACTGTGGTGTTTAGATAACGTGTTACAAATCCATTGTGTGAATCTTATAAATATAATGCTCTGAAAGACCATTGTTTGTGGCCTTTCCTTTTAACAATGGTAAATTACACAACATAAACACCAAAACCATTATTCTAAGCTGATAAATGATTGCTATTTAACAATGATTTTAGGGTGTTGTCTTAGCAATCTAATACAACAGTGTAGTTTACTAACTGTTGTTTGATTCCATAGGAGGACACAAAGAAGACAACAGTTTTTAAAATGATAGGTAACTATTGTTTGTTCTGAAACTCACACAACAGTTATTTTTGCAAAACCAATTCACTATTGTTTTATTTTTTAGGACAACGGTCCGTCAACCGTTGTGTGATTGAAAATATGTTGTAGTATGTAGAAAAGGAAAAAATGAGTGAAGAGAAGCGCCTGAAAGTTAAAAAAGAGCATTGGTTAGGACAAACATTGAAATTTCAGTTTAGGGTTTCATAGATTTGTTTGCTTCTTGAAAATTTCTATGAAATTTGTTTTTTTGTAAAAATATACACATAATCAAAATTTGACCTCACTAAGCCAATGCAACTTTTTATCAGAATTAGGTTTTAATTTAATGAAATCATAAATTGTATTTGAATTTGATATAATAGTTTGTATTCCAATTTAAATCTAAATTCATTATTATCTTACTAAGTCATACAAAAACACTTAGGTCACATTTGGTTTGTGATCGAAACCCTAAATTAATTGACTATCATAAGAACTATTTCAAAACAAAAGAAATTAATAAATTTCAATCAAAAAGATTTTTATATTTGAGTTGATTTTTTTTGAAATCTTGTTAAAAATACTATAGTTTGCCTTCCATAATAACAAAAATGATTCATAAATATTTTCTATTCTTATCCTTTATAGGGAAATATTTTTTAAAACTTAAAACATATTCTTGAATAGCATGAGGTGCATGATTAAAAAGGCTCATGACATCTCTCATTTAATTTTATAATTTGTGACATTCTTGACTTATCTCAAGCAACTACATGATTGTACAAGATTTACTATTTAACATAGTAGCTATATCAATTCTTGTATGTTATTCTTTCTTACTTAATGCACTTTTACATATACTCCCACCATCCATTGATAACATTATGCTAATTATGCGAGGAAATATTTGAAATATGTTCAACAATTCAATTGCATGGAGGTATTTTTAAAACTATAACCATAGATGTGCTAACATGACTTTGAGCAAGAGCACTTATATTCAGAGAGTAGCTCACTGGTCAGTTAAGATAGAATGAGGGGACTTGGAGACATAAATATACCCATCTAATCAATTTTCAATCCTAACAAAAAATAAGCAATTAAAATTATTTATAAAAAATAATTCAAGTTGTAATTCGATTCATAAAGAAAAGATCTTATGATACATATATGAAATATGGAAGGATATATTAAGGACTAGATTTCTTAAATCATAATATATTAAAAAACTATTATCATATATGTTATTATAAAAGATAAACAAAAAACATATATTTCATTTTATTATAGATGTCAAATAATTAATTAAGTAATTTTTATTTGAAATTTTTTAATTTTAATTAAACTATGCATAGGAAAATGGATCACAAGTTCTTTAGAAATAATAATTATTTAATAGTATTACAAAATAGCTAGCTATATCAATTTTAATATTTGTGTTACACATGTTCTTTTAAATACATAGAAAAGCACAACCAACCATTAGAACAGCAGAAAAGTTGGTTGGATTGGCATTCTCACCCCGGCTTTGCACACATTTTTTGTTTGCCCTTGAGACCTTTTCTTTCCAATCCTAGGACTGAGATTTGTAGTTTGATACCTCCTTTGACAATTCTAATATACTATTCCTCCTACTTTTGTAAAATTTTGTGTTTTTGTTGTTTATCAACTCATTTGCTGCTACATATTGTGCATCAAATAGGTTAATGTATGTAAATTGTACACTTTAAGTTTAGTAACTAAAAATTGGCTAACTTGACTTATGTTCTAACATTAAAATTTATTTTTAAAACTAATAATTAGAAATAGCTATGCTTTAATGCTCTAGGTGATCATCTAAAAATAGTTATAATTTTTCTTTTTTCTTCTTGCTAGTTAATGTTGGAATTATTTTTAATCTAAACTTATTTGGTTTGTCTATTTTGTTTTGGTCCTTGGATAAATCTACGTGTCTGTAGTTTTGATAGTGCAGCAGACTTGGTCTCAGGTAGTTGCAGTGTTTTAGGAGTCTAGTTCAATAAGCTGGAGATTATCATGGTCACGTACTCCTGTTTGTACTCCTGTTCTTTAGGATCTCAGTTAGCTGTAGTCTTTATTATGTAATCTTTCCTTTCCAGAATGTAATCCCAACAGTACCAAGTTTCTTTATTTTTCTGCAATCAAAGTAGTATAACTTTCTCAGTATTTAATCATATAACTAACATCTGGTATCAGAGCTTCAAACACACACCTGGGAGACACACTCGAGTTGACACTCAGATGGAGTTAAGCAAGAACAAGGAGGGTTCTTTTGGGCTGAGTTATCCAATGCTTACAAAGACCAACTATACTACTTGGGCCATGAAAATGAAGGTGTTTATGCAGGCACATGGGGTGTGGGATGTAATAGAGCCAAAGGATCCTAAAGGTTATGTAGAGGACAAGATAGACAAGCGTGCTTTGGCCGTTATTTACCAAGGACTACCAGATGATATGTTGCTGACAATTGCTGAGAGAAAGACGTCCAAGGAGGCGTGGGGGGCAATCAAAACACTGTGCCTGGGTGCAGATAAAGTCAAGAAGGCGAAGGCGCAAACTCTTAAATCAGAGTTTGAGTCACTAAAAATGAAGGACTCGGAACAGCTGGACGACTTCTGTATGAAATTAAATGGCTTGGTTACAAAGATCAGGTCACTGGGGGAGAAAATCACAGAAGAATATGTGGTAAAGAAACTGTTACGTGCTGTCCCAACCAAGTTTCTGCAGATTGCCTCTGCAATCGAGCAATTTGGAAACTTGGAAGTCATGACTGTAGAAAAAGTCATCGGGTCTCTAAAAGCACACGAAGAATGCTTGCAGGGACCAACTGAGTACAACGAGGGACAACAACTTTTGCTGACTGAAGAATAGTGGCATAAAAGGGATAATGGTGACGGGAAACTGCTTCTTACAAGAGAAGAATGGTTGAAGAAATCTGGTAAAGTGGGCACGTCTAGTGGATGAGATTATCGTACTAAAGACAACCGCATTGTTCGTGACAGAAGCCAGGTTAAATGCTTTAACTGTGGTGGCTATGGCCATTTCGCAGCCGAGTGTCAAAGGCCAAGAAGATTTAGACAGCAGAAAGGTGAAATGAATCTGACACAAGTGAATGACGATGAGCCTGCATTGTTGATGGTTACATGTGATAGTAATGCAGATGATTTAATTCTTTTTACTGAGGGCAACGGTGTAAGTAGTGCCAAAGGAATTGAAGAAAATACGTGGTACCTCGATAATGGAGCGAGTAACCACATGACAGGGCGTCGAGATAAATTTGAAAAACTGGACAGAACAGTAAAAGGGAAAGGGGTCGATCAGAATTGTTTGTAAAAATGGAGACACCAGAATCCTAAATGGAGTGTATTTTATTCCCACACTTCGAAGCAATATAATCAGCTTAGGACAACTATCCGAGGAGGGAAATAGAGTCGTGATGAATGGAGAAAGCTTATGAGTCTACGATAGCTGTGGAAGACTGCTTATTCAAGTCAAGAGGTCAAGTAACCGACTTTATAAAATTCAAATTGAAGATACACAAGAACGGTGCTTGTTGTCAAAAGGCGAGGAACATGCATGGTTGTGGCACCAGCGTCTCGGGCATGTAAACTTCAAAGCTATGCATCTAATGTCAACAAAGAACATGGCTCGTGGAATGCCTTACATCAATCAACCGAAAGAATTGTGCAATGGCTGTCTCTTGACAAAACAAAACCGTAAGCCTTTCCCATCTCAGACAAATTACTTTGCTCATAATAGTTTAGAACTGATACATTTAGACCTCTGTGGACCAATAACTCCTCATACACCAGCTGGAAATCGTTATTTTATGTTGTTGGTAGATGATCATACACGCATGATGTGGGTATATATGCTTAAAACCAAAGATGAAGCCTTGCCCGTTTTTAAAAAATTTAAATTGTTAGTCGAGAATGGTAAAAATCATAAAATTCAGACTTTGAGGACGGATCGGGGTGGTGAATTTTGCTCCAAAGAATTTCAATCCTTTTGTGAGGAACATGGCACAACAAGACATTATACGGCACCCTACACACCTCAACAAAATGGTGTCGTAGAGCGCCGCAACCGTACTGTAGTTGCCATGGCAAGGAGTCTGTTAAAGGAGAGAAACGTTCCATCAAAGTACTGGGGGGAAGCTGTTCAACATGCTGTCTACATTCTGAATAAAATGCCCACTCGAATAATGTCAAATATCAGTCCCCATAAAGCTTGGTATGGCCGGAAACCAAGTGTTCACTCTCTGAAAATCTTTGGTTGTACTACATACATGAATATACCAGCTGCACACACGAAAAAGTTAGATGACAGAAGTAAATTAGTTGTGCATTTTGGCCGAGAACCAGGGACAAAAGCGTATAGATTATACGACCCTATTTCTGGAAGCATACACGTTAGTAGGGATGTAACTTTCGATAAAGCTAAAGGTTGGCAATGGGGAACATAAAACAACCTTGAGTCTGGTACTCCTGGACAATTTTATTTGGACGAAGTGTTTACAGCTGCACGAGATGATCATATACCAGCCACACCAGCATCTCCAAACACGCCAGTATCATCAACACAGTCTGAGTCTACAGCCTTAATGTCAAGCCCGTCCCAATCTGGTTCGTCTACACCACAAACTCACACACAGAGTAGTGTTCAAACTGGAAATGCAGACATGGAAAACTTCAGCATTTCTGGTGACAACAGTGAACAGCCCAGGTATTTTCGATCTCTTGCAGACATTTATAATAACACGACTGAGATTGAACTCGCAGATGAGTTATTGCTTATGGGCATCGATGAGCCTGTCTGTTTCGAGCAAGCAGTCAAATATGAGGTCTGGACAGCTGCAATGAACAAAGAAATCGAGCAAATAGAGAAAAACCACACTTGGGAACTGGTGACTTTGCCTAAGGGTCATAAAGCAATCGACTTAAAATGAATTTTTAAGTTGACGAAGGATCAACATGGAGAAGTAACAAAACACAAGGCCCGTCTAGTTGCAAAAGGATATGTACAACGTCATGGTATAGACTACGAAGAAGTATTTGCTCCAGTAACGAGGTTGGAAACCGTGCGTTTACTTTTGGCTCTAGCATCTAAAAATGATTGGGAGGTTCATCACCTAGGCGTCAAATTTGCGTTTCTCAATGGATTCATTCAAGAGGAAGTGTACGTCTCTCAACCAAAGGGCTATGTTAAAAAGGGTCAAGAACACAAAGTTTATAAGTTACTAAAAGCTTTGTATGGCCTTCGTCAAGCCCCGAGGGCCTGGTATTCTCGTCTTAATCAGCACTTACTAAAACTTGGTTTTACAAAATGCCCCTATGAGTATGCTGTTTATACTAAGAGAGATGGTACAGAAAGTTTAATTATAGGCGTTTATGTTGATGATCTGCTTGTCACAGGTACTAGTTTATCAGCCATTGCCAAATTCAAGGGGGAGATGAATCGTGAATTTGACATGTCTGATCTTGGAAGAATGACTTACTATCTGGGTTTGGAAGTAACATAACACACATGATACATTGAGGTGTGTTAGTCATCATATGCTCAGAAAGTCTTGGACAAGCAGGTCTGGCAGACTGCAATTCTGCCAGATTTCCAATGGAGCACAAGCTGACTCTCCATGCCGATCATTAGGGAAAACCTGTAGTAACTACTCTCTATAAAAGCATGGTTGGTGGGTTGAGATACCTGGTACACACGCGTCCTGATATTGCTTACGCTGTGGGCATAGTAAGCCGCTATATGGAAAGGCCTACTGAACTTCATCTAAATGCCGTAAAAAGGATATGTCATACGTGAAAGGAACCCTACACTACGGTTTGGTCTACAAACATGGACAAGGAAACTACATTTTATCTGGATTCTCGGAAAGCGATCTAGCAGGTAGCACATGTGATAGGAAGAGCACTGGAGGAATGGCCTTTTATCTTGACGAGAACTTGATTACCTGGGTATCTCAGAAACAACGGTGTGTAGCCCTGTCTTCATGCAAAGCAGAGTTTATGGCAGCAACAGCTGCTGCGTGTCAAGCTATCTGGCTTTAGCATGTTCTCAGCTGTGTTATGTATGTCAAACCAGGACCAGTCATATTGTATATTGATAACAGGTCGACAATCGATTTAGCACGCAATCCGGTTTTCCATGGGAGAAGTAAACATATCGACTTGAGGTATCATTTTATTAGAGACTGTATTGAGCAGGGTCTGATTATTATAAAACATATTAACACCAGTGAACAGCGCGCATATATTCTTACTAAAGCACTGGCAACAACAAAGTTCGAAAAGATGAGGAACTTGTTGGGAGTTAAAAATCTCGAGGATGTTTAGATTAAGGGGGAGTATGTTGGAATTATTTTTAATCTAAACTTATTTGGTTTGTCTATTTTGTTTTGGTCCTTGAATAAATCTACGTGTCTGTAGTTTTGATAGTGCAGCAGACTGGTCTCAGGTAGTTGCAGTGTTTTAGGAGTCTAGTTCAATAAGCTGGAGATTATCATGGTCACGTACTCCTGTTTGTACTCCTGTTCTTTAGGATCTCAGTTAGCTGTAGTCTTTATTATGTAATCTTTCCTTTTCAGAATGTAATCCCAACAGTACCAAGTTTCTTTATTTTTCTGCAATCAAAGTAGTATAACTTTCTCAGTATTTAATCATATAACTAACAGTTAAAACACATTTATACAGCAACATTGTGGTTCCAACCAACAGTGACATGAGTTAATGGAACATAGCTAGGATACCATGTTGAAAATTAGTTCTGAAACTATATAAATATATAAATATCAGACAGCTGTGAGCAAGTGCTCATTTTGTTAATATATTGAAAGTGAGAGAAAATATAATTAATACGTGCAAAGTTTTTTCATGCTAAGCCTACAAAATATATAGAACTGATAGAACTAACTAACAGAGCTAAGAGCATCTATAATATCTACGTGTCACCCTATTATACATAATAGGTAAAAAATGGAACACTCCAATGGGTATGGAACACTCCAACGGGAACATCTGTTAGGTATAATTTTAAATAACTAAAAACAAGCACCCCACATTTGTTGATTGTTCACCCATCATCTATAATACTCCACCTCATCTACTCCTATATTAATCCTTAATCTAGCCTAAATTTTATATTTATAATTTTTATAACATGTTTATAATATTATAAAATGAAAATGATGTTAATATCTTCATAGTTATTATATGTATAGATGTATAGATGTATTTTTTTAATAAAAAATGTTATGTAATATTAAGTGTGACAAATAATCTATTGTTAACTAAATTTATAAAAATTCTAATATATTAATATATGTTCTAGTCATATATTTATTTTATATTTAAGTAATGTCATAATAATTACTCATTTTTATTTTATAATATTTACTTTTAAAATAATGATATAAATATAAAAATGTTATAATATTATAATAACTATCTTTTTAGTAAATATATTATTTTATTCCACTAATATAAAATATAATTAATTAAACTCCTTTTCAAAACAAAGAAATAATTAAACTTTTTTATTTATATCTTTAAATTAATAAAAAAATAATACTATGAATATAGCTAATGGTTATAACTAATGCCACTGGAGTAAAAAATGCTTACAGGTTCAATAAAATTTTAGCTAACTTTATATTTTACCTTGGAGATGTTGTGATGGGCTAGTAAATAGGATCACACTCCCACATTATCTCCCATCACTCCAGACTTATTCAAATACTCCTAATTACTGCTTACCTCCCAGCTGACCTAGTCTTGGTACAGATAAAACAAAACACATCTTATTTAAAACATAACTTAAATAATAACCCAAAAATTAATAACCTAAATTTAAGATGATTCCAAACCGTTACATTTATATTTAACAAAAATCTAATTAATGTCTATTATAATTGGACTGGAATTACACATAGATATTCTACTAGTTATTTATTAAACCTACTTGGGCTCAAAAGAGTCCAAATATCACACCTAATCATAACTAGCCCACACACTTTAACCTCCTCTCATGACCCACCAACAGAAGACAGAGACATAGCCTCATTGTCCATATCATCATCCTCTTCAAGCAAGGGGCCTGGCCTACCGGACTCATATTCCACAGCACTTCTTCTGCACTCCTGGCCTTTCTTTCCAAACTTTGCTTGAGATTTGGACTGCTCAGCTCTAGGTTTCTCCTTCTGCTGTGGTCCAACTGTGTGTTTTGGTTGTTTATCAACTCATTCTTAGAAGCCAACATTACTTGAAGAAAAGATATTTTACTCTCATACGAGCCATTTTCACATCTTTCTACATACATATCATCGAGACTCGCTCATCTGCTTGTCTCATTAAATCATTGTACTTGTTTTTCAAGTAGTGCTTGCAAGATTCTCTCATTTCTTCATACTGCATGCACAAGTATAAAAATAATTTTTACTTTTACAAGAACTGTTATAATAGATGTGATTTAAAAAGTAAGAAGAAAAAAAAATACAAAGCTTTTTATCAAAAAAACAAATTAAATGAAAATAAATGTGGAAATTACAAAAACTGAAATTACACATAAACACACATGAGATTTGAATAATCTATCAAAAGGATCTTCTTGTGTTTTCACCGGAAACTGATTGAACATCTGTTTGGTTATGACCACTGTTTAGCAAACTTGTGAATAAGTGAATATTAGAAGGCGAATAAATCCTATTGTGACCATGATTTGAATCATGATTAAGTGCAGGGGATTGGGAAAGATTACCTAATTTATTATGAGTAGGAGTTCTAGGGCTACTCTTTTGCTGCTACTGCCACATTGGTGAGTATTCTTTCTTCTCTTCTGAGAAGAAGCCACATCAGCATCATCATTTTCCACTGCAGTCAGCCAGTCATCAAATCAGTGAACAAATGTCAAAAAATATTGAGTTTATATATGATTTTTATCGAATGTCAAATAAAATAAAATGTTTGTATATCACACAAATCTAAAGGGTATAGGTGTGTATGCTTGAGCTGCGTGCTTAAATTAATAATTTAACTAACCTCTAGTGTAACATCCCACTTAAACAAGTAGATGCTACACAAGCTAAGTCTTATTATTAATGAAAGCAAAACAAGCTAAACATAATTTATTAAACTAATAAAAGTTCAAATCTTCAAAATAAAGTTCTCTAACAAGATCCAAAATAATATGGAATAAAACATGTCCTTGACTTTATTTCAACTAGATAATAAGCTAAAATCTGGGCAAACACTCATCATACCCCCGCTTTACCCCCGACTACCTGTGGAAGAAATAATACGAGTGAGCCAAATGCCCAGTACGAATATATCATTAAAAGGTAAAGCAAAATATATATTGATTTTAATAATTAGCCAAGAAGATGAGTAATATGACAGTACTTATTTAGAAGCAAGGAACCAACTAATCCAAACAAAATCAAAAGAAATGGATGAGAACAAGTAAGGTGGGTACTAATAAGGGTATCTTATAAAACCTCTGCTCGCTAGTAAACACTAAGCAAAGCACAGTGCAAACCGTTCCTTCTCCGGTTATCCATAAGAAGGATAAAATGAAATGTATAAAACATTTCCCAAACAAACAAATGATCATGATCTTATCATGCCTCATACCCCAGAGACATGCTCGTATACTCCACAGCACTGATACGAGTTAGTGCCGAGAGCACCAAAGACTGCAAAAACTCCATGTGCCTCGTCTGTGATTTACCCACACAGATAAGTTTAAGAGCCCGTAATAAATGGTTACAAAGTGTTTCCAATATATTGAAAATAAAAGTTGCATGTGACAAATCAAGTATACTGATAGGAAACATAGATCAAAAGTGGTTAAGCACAACATGGATCAAAGATGGCTGAGCAAAAATTAACAAGTGTACATATACACTTAACAAAATAAAATTTGATAAGATAAATATGATGGGACAATAAGTAGAGGGAAGAAAAATATTTTAAATGGAGAGAGAATGAAAGATACTCGTACCTGAGTCTAAATTATTAAATCACTACTTAACTCCAAATCAACCTCCAAACCAATCTATAATATCAACACAAATATAATTTATAAACGCCAAACTCTAAAACCCACTAAAAAGTAAGCTAACAAAATTATAATATTTTATACAGCTACCACAACTAATACTGATTATCACCATCTCATGCTAGAGTAGTATAAACATATAACTAACAAATAATCTGAATAATATACAAGCTGGTTTACAAAATATAAAGATATTTTATTAATTTATAAAAGTAATGTAGAAAACTTTAAATATATGACTTTATAAAGTAGACAAACTTAAATTATACATTAATATAACACATTAAATTGTAAAAACAATTTAATAAAATGATAAAAATAAATATAGCATGCTCTCTGTCTATCACACATACCGACACATACCGACAATATTTATCAAATCCACCTCTCACCGTTAGTACTACAACAGTACTTACAAATTTAAATATTAATTAATAACATATTGGTAAAAAAAAGTAACAAATATGTTATGAGGAAAATATAATAAGATTAACAAATGTAAACAATTTATAATTTAGATAACAAACAACCAACTGTTAATTGCTTAACTTATTTAACACAAATATTTTGACTACATATCTCTTGTAAATAAAATACTATGCATATCATTAGTCCTACAAATACATATTTTGTCAATTTTAATAAATCTCAATAAACTAAATCTTGTAAAAATAGATTTTATTTTACAAATATTTTTACATATTAACAAACTAGCATAATATAACATGATAATATTGTGAACAACTCACACACATAACTAGTAAATAATAATTAACCAAAACTAGCCAGACACTAAAAATATTAAAACGTACCATATCATCACTTAATAAAATGTAAAAAAAACCTGAGAATCATATAATTTCTTTAACCAACTTAATGACATAAAAATTAAAAACAAAAACAACAGGAACATGACTAATTAAAATACTACTAATTAACATCTTGTAGCCAGTACAAATACAATTAATCAATTAAATCATTAAACATGCATTAAACAATAACCTAACACAATATATAAACCCATAAACAATAATATAATAATTTGATAAACCTTACCTGAATTTAGAGCCTGATTTAATATGTAAAAAATGTGTACAAATAATTATAAACCTGAAAATAAAATGATTAATATTAGTATACAATATAAATAGTAATCATCTTAAATTACATAATTAAATTTTAAATAAACCTCCTCAAGATGTACACTCTCTGAAAATTTTGGCCGACCTAGCTATCTTTCCTCCTCCTTTTGATCTTTAATACCCAACAATCTATTTCTCCTTCTCTTAATCTTTAATAACCCAATATTTTACAGTGACACTCCAGTTAGCTCTTCTCTGACCTTCTTGCACATGTAGATCCAAAGCTTCCTTTCTTATGCACCAACTCTTCTATCTCACTCATAAGTTATATAATATAACTATTTTTCCATTTTGTTAGCTATCGCTCTAAGATGAATTTTTTTTTTGTGTGAAAGCACTAACAGGGTGACCTCTGTTTATATATAAGTAGCTCAACAAACTATTAACTATCACCCGGTTGACTCATATTCAAATTTTAAACAACTAAAAGATAGCTTACAAATTCAAATTTTTTAACAGCCTATTATCTACATAAAACATTATCCATAATTTGGAATTCTAAAATCAATTAATAAATATTTACTAAGTTATTGCACCAACAATGTACCAATAAAATATGGGTATTATATTCTTCCCTCCTTAAAATAATTTCGTCCTCGAAATTCTCGTGAAGTACCTGATTCGAAGAGGTCGGATATCTTGCACGAACTGAATCCTCGGTTTCCCAAGTAGCTTCCCGAACATTGAGATTTTCCATAAACTTTAACAAAAGGGATAGTGGTCTTGCACAACACTCTCTCCTCCCTCGCCAATATAGCTTCAGCTTCTTATTCACAAGACAAATCTTCACGCAAATGCATCTAAGGGATACTGAACAACATGATTAGGATAATATACATACTTCCTCATAACCGATGCATGAAACACATTGTGCACCCGTGAAAATTGTGGCGGTAAAGCAACTCTATATGCCACAGCTCCAACCCTCTCAAGAATCTCAAAAGGTCCTATATACCTCGGACTTAGCTTACCCTTCTGACCAAATCGCTGAATGCCTCTCTGAGGAGATACCTTAAGGAAGACCTTGTCTCCTACTTTAAATTCATATTCTCGCCTACCCTTATCAGCATAACTCTTCTACCTAGATCGAGCTTGTTCAAGTCTTTCTCGAGCAACTGCTACCATATCTGTAGTGACTTGGACTAGATCGGGACCTTCTAAAAGCTTTTCTCCTACTTCATTCCAACAAATAGGTGTTCTACACTTGCGCCCATATAGTGCCTCAAAAGGAGCCATACCAATGCTGCTCTGCCAACTGTTATTATAAGCAAATTCAACCAAAGGCAAATAGTCATCCCAATTTCCATACCACTCTAATGCACATGCTCGCAACATGTCCTCCAAGGTCTGAATTGTCCTCTCTGACTGCCCATCCGACTGTGGATGAAAAGCTGTGCTATAGTTCAACTTGGTGCCCCATGCCTTTTGAAATCCTTTCCAAAATCTTGAAGTGAATCTGGGATCTCTGTCGGACACGATCGAAATTGGAATCCCGTGTAGTCTAACAATCTCATTCCTGTATAATAGCGCTAAGCTCTCCAAGTTCATATTCTCACGGATTGCCAAAAGTGAGCAGATTTAATGAGTCTGTCTACAATCACCCATATCGCATCATGTTTCTTAAAAGTCTTAGGCAGTCCTATGACAAAATCCATGCAAATATTCTCCCACTTCCAAGTAGGTAACTCCAATGGTTGTAATAAGCCACTTGGCCTCTGGTGCTCAATCTTCACCTGTTGACAAGTCAAACACTTCGAAACAAAATCGGCAATATCTCGTTTCATGCCACTCCACCAAAAGTGTTCCTTTAAATCTCGATACATCTTTGTCTCACCTGGATGAATAGAAAATGGTGATCTATGGGCCTCTTCCATCAATTCCTCCCTGAGTTCCTTGTTAGCAGGCACACATAGACGATTATACATCCATAGAATGCTATGATCATCAAAATGAAATCCTGGTTGCTTTTCAGGATCAATATTCTGGACAAAAGACCATAATTCTCCATCTCCATCCTGAGCTGCCTTAATCCTAGTGATAAGACTAGGCTCGACATGCAAACTTGCTACCATACCAACTGTATTCTGATGATAAAAATCCAAACCAAATTTCTCAATCTCACGTTGAAGAGGTTGTTGTTGCGTCACCAAAGCGGCCAAATTTCCAAAATCTTTCCTGCTTAAAGCATCTGCAACCTTATTAGCCTTACCGGGATGATACTGAATGCTCACATCATAGTCTTTCAATAATTCAATCCATCGTCTTTGCCTCATATTAAGCTCCTTCTGCGTGAATATGTACTTCAAACTCTTGTGGTCAGTAAAGATCTCACACTTATCACCATACAAATAGTGTCTCCATATCTTCAATGCAAAAATGACGGCTGCAAGCTCTAAGTCATGTGTCGGATAATTCACCTCATGAGGCTTTAATTGTCTTGAAGCGTAGGCAATCACATTTCCATGTTGCATCAATACACAGCCAAGTCCCTTCTTCGAAGCATCGCTATAAATCACATAGCCTCCCAATCCTGATGGTAGTGTCAATACTGGTGATGTCACAAGTCTCTTCTTCAATTCTTGAAAACTAGTCTCACACTCATCGGTCCATATGAACTTGTTGCTTTTCGAGTCA